>NC_045563.1:46721139-47023645 GCF_009819795.1 Aythya fuligula
GTGTCTTGGTTCTGTCTGAGAAATGCTAAAATATTTCTTGCGCTGTCAAAGTTAGTTATCACACATGTAAACATGTGAAGGTTAGCTTGATACCGTGTAGAATACACATAAGGGACGTAGGCTTTGATCTCTCGTTTAAGTGAAGTTTGTTTCTACCAGAGATTTTTCTGTGTCACCTTCTTTGTTTTGCAGGTTCTAGGTTTAGGTTTACATGGCTGTATGATGTGCTGAGTCTTTTGATCTGAGAAAACTGACAACCAACAGTACCAAAAGGGATAGTTTTTTTTTTTTTTAAACAAAACAAAAAATAGATCAAGAGAGGGAGTAGGGAAATACGATTGGGGTAGTGATGTCATAGGGGAATTATTGTCCTAACAGCACCTGGTGGCTTGAAATAACAGACTTTATTTCATTATCCTGTTCTCTAATTTCACATGGGCAAACAGTAGCTAATTCTCTTAACAGCTGTATCCTAAAGAAGTGTTATGTCTGATGCCAATATTTTCTTTTCAGGCGAGAAATCATAGAGCAGCTGCTGTCAAATATTTTTCATAAAGAAAAAAATGAATCTGCAATAGTCAGTGCAATCCAAATATTACTGACCTTACTTGAGACAAGACGACAGACGTAAGTGTGTTTATTGCTTGTACTTATGGCTGCTTAATTTAACTAAGCTGTTGCTCAACAATAGTAAGTGAAGTGCCTTCCATGTAGTTATGACGGAACCATTTTAGTGGCCTTTTACAGGTGTAGTAGTAAAAGAGCAAGCTGTGTGATTGTTGTTACGAGCAGTGTTATTGCACTTCCTCTGGATGACTGGTCTTTCCACGGTGTTTTCCAAAACCTAGTTTAATTGCCACATGTCAGATAAGACTGATTTCATTTCATCATTTTTTTCCTGGACACAAGGAATAGAGTGCCTGTGTACAGTGTAGTGACTGGATATTCACTTTTTTTTTTTTAATTTGGGATCTTCTTATAAGTTTGAGAAACTAGTAAACAGAGGCTTGATAGATGAGTGAAGCTCTTTCTCTGCCACAAAAGAAGGAATAGAACAGCCGTAAAGTTTAATCTCAATAGCTGAAAACCAAACTGGAGATTTTAAGCATGATAAACCTAAATATATTAGGCCTAGTGTTTGGAAGAATCTTGTTCTGCTGTTAGTTCACACTTGATTTATATTTGTAATCTCCTGGGTTTGCCCTCCTCTTAATTCTATTTTCATGCCTTTAGAACTGTGACACTAAGAATCATAGCTTTAGAGTTGTTCTAGAACTAGTTTGGATATTAATACTAGACTTTGCTTCTGTGTTTTAGATTTGAAGGCCATATAGAGATCTGTCCTCCAGGCATGAGCAATTCAACATATTCTGTCAATAAAAGTGTTTTAGAAGCCATAAAAGCACGACTTTCATCCTTCCATGAACTCCTACTTGAGCCTCCAAAAGTAAGTGAAATCTTTTGTTGCCAAATGAAATGAAGCAAGACTGTCAGTGTGTGCACATTTCCTCTGGACTTGCCCAGAACCCAGAGTAGATCAGCTCTACTGCATGTACCATGCACTCCAGGCATGCTGAATTCTTCACGTTTTTTTAACTGACTTTTTTTATGGTAATCAACTTATTCATGTCATGTTGTTGCAAAAGATAAATATGACATGTTGAATGAATAGGGATTTCACCTATAATGCATTTATTTTTTTCCACGCAGTTGTTACCAGCAGAATTTCAGCTGAAACATAGTTCAGTTCAGGGTGCCCTAATGTGTAGGAGTAAAGGACCTGAGCGTCAGAGTGAAAATGATCAGAAGCTTAAAGTTCAGATAAGAGACAGGTTTGGTGGTGGTGGAAACAAGGTAGTGGTAAAGGCTGTTTTGGCCTAGAAAAGATGAGACCTTAAGCTTTCAAGTGCAGAAGAGACGAAAAATGCAAATAATCTTTCTTGTAACAAGATGTACATTAAAAGTAAGGTCATAAGATACTTAGTGTTCTCTGGTGATTGGAGTACCGAGCATTTGAATAAATCATTTAGTGAAGTTATTGACTACTTTTTTAAGCACTAGTTAAATGAGCATCTTATCCATGTTCTTAAATTTTGCCTTAGGTAATTGAACTGGCAGGTTGTCTGCCACTTTTGACACAAGGGTGGCACTGGTTAGGTACTGGATGCCAAAATGACATCCAGTATTGTGGAAGATAGTAGATTTCTAGGTGGTCTCTTTGTCCAAAAGTGCTTATGCTTTAATATAGGAAGAAAGACATTTACATAATGACTTTCCCTTGCTCCTTGCATATTTGTTGGTAGATTTTTAGCTCTTAAAGTAGTCAACACCAGATTTTCTGACTGGCTGATACTTAGGTGATAACAGGTCTCATCTGGCAGCCAGCTAAAATTTTGATGTAAAAACCACGGTGCTTATTTTAATACAAGGACCTATTAGTGCATGGAAAGAGATTCTTGCTGTTGGAAGTAACTCCTTCAGAGACTAAAGGTGGAGCTTCGGTGTGTTCTTCTAATGTTACACACAACTAAAGAAGTTTGTTTGAAATTGCTTTCAAGTATATGAAGCAATATGAAGTCAGAGCTGTTGAGGCATATAATGCATTTAGAGACTGTCTACCTAGTTGTTCTGCAAGTACTGTGGTAATGTAAACTGTAGCTGTGTACCTGGATTAACCACTGAGAAGTGTAAGTATTTCTTAATCCTTTTTAAGGTTGGATGGAATTCATCCACTTTGAACTCTTACAGCTACTGATCAGTTTTTAGTGCCATTGGTTCCATGTGGCTGTCTTTCGTTGCCCCCTGTCTGTAGAGTTAAAATAAACCATGGTGTTCAGAACTAAGTTGCTTTTTCAGTTCTTGCAAGATCTTGTTCAAAGACTGGTTGTGTACACTTTTAAAGAACTATTCTCTCATTGTGCATAGCAACAAGTTTTTTTGACAAAAAAAATAATCTTTTTTTTTTTTTTTTTTTTTTTAGAAAAGTGTCATGAAGACAACCTGGGGTGTATTGGATCCACCTGTGGGGAACACACGTTTAAATGTGATTAGATTAATATCTAGCCTTTTACAGACAAATATGAGCAGTGTGAATCAGGAACTTATAGAGCTTAACAGCATAGGAGTTATACTGGTAAGAACTTTCTGCTGCCTTATCTTTGTGAAATGCTAATAAGATCTTATCTCTGTCAATGCAGATAACTTGTAATATATTTCCAACATAACTTTTCAGACTGTTTGTGTTCTGACTTCTAGTGCATTGTTTGAGAATTCCAGATACCTAATTTTACTGTTAAATTCATATGTCTGAAGCCAGTGTTTTCCTCTCATTGATTGAATTTTCTGCACCTTATACACGATTTTCTTGGAGTGGTTTTCTTAAGCTTATTTTTCATCTGTATGCTCAAGTTTTCAGCTGTGTTCAATGCTTCCCTACCTTTTTATCCTTTTCCTAAGATGTTCCCTCAAAACCTCTTTCTGTCTCTTAATATGTAGAACACTAAATGGGATCTTAGCATTGCCCTATAAAGGGACAGTTTATCCTGGTAGCTTGTATGCTTAAAAACTGTTTGAAAGCAAACTGTTGCACAGCAAACTCCTAGCCTGACATTTACACTTTGAGTACTTCCTAACTCAGGCTTCAACTGTAGCAGACATTCTAAGGTTGACCAAAATCTTCAAATGTTGGCATAATTTGACAAATACCTAGCAAGACACGCTGGAATTTATACTGTAGTTTTCAAATACAGTATGTGAACCTCTGCTTTTAAGCAGAGTTGCAAAACTAAAATAGCTTTTTCCGGTCAAAATTTTGTCTCTCAGCCTCAGTTTTGTCTTGTGTAAGATGTTAAGTATTCTCATACTTAACTGCATCTAGATTATCTGAGGTAGCTTTCTGTAATAGAAGAATAAAATTGGTAGATGATGTAAGGCATCTCACTAAGGTGAGGAGCACATTCCCAAAGGCTATTGTAGATACTGAAAGTCCTTGGTGAATTCAAAAAAGAAACTTAAGGACTAAGAAGGTCATAAATAGCATTTCTGACTTGGGAACTCTCAGGGCTGCAGCCAGCAGAAAGAATTAAGAGGGGAATATCATTGCAGCCTTGTCTTTATCTGGAAGTGCTTTATTGGTTGCTCCCAGGATAAATCTATTTGGGTTATTCTCATCCTGTATGATAGTCCTTATGTTCTGATAATAGCAAGCATGAGTATTAAAATTTGTGTAGGTCACACTTTATCATGTATGATGCTACTTACTGTAAAACTTGAAGAATTTGCTTGTGTTGCCATTCAAATTACTTGCTGGGGTAAGATTTAGTTCTGTTTGAAAGGACCCTGCTTTGAGTGAACCCTGTTGAATTTGTTTTTCAGGACATGTTCTTTAAGTATACGTGGAATAACTTTTTGCATACTCAAGTAGAAATCTGTATTGCGTTGATTCTTGCAAGTCCTCTTGAAAGCACGGAAAATGGCACAATTACAGATCAGGATTCCACTGGGGACAATCTTTTACTGAAACATGTAAGTTTTGTTTTCGGGAGGGGTTCGCTGAACGTTCCTCTCACCAAGGTATGGTAGCAGTTATTCTTTCATAAAGTAAGCTTGGGCTATATTTTATGTAGAACGAAGAATAAGACTCTTTTGGGTTTTCTTTACGTGTCAGTACAGGCTGTTAAACCCAGAAGTGCTGTGGAATGGATTCTTGCTGCTGTCAAAGTGAGCAAGTATGCAAGGTTGCAAGTACTTCCTCTTCTTGTTAAGAATTAAAATTGCTATTTCAGTAGTTGTACACTCATAAAATACAGCAGCTGCATTCAAAAGGAAGTTGATGTAGTTGATGATTCAAAAAAATTGATATAGGTTCAACCTTCAGGTTTCTGTTTGGGATCTGTCAACTGCTTCTGAACTTTGAACCGTTTAATGAAAGTATCTATCCTAAACCTGAAATCAATTGTCTTATAAGACATCAGGATTTGTTAAAATCAACCCTGCAATGCGTAGTAGTGTTCCACTTAACATTACAGCTGTTAAGTATACTTTGTGTTTTTTCATAGCTCTTCCATAAGTGCCAATTAATAGAACGAATACTTGAAGCATGGGAGACGAATGAGAAGAAACAGTGAGTAACTAGCGCTCTCATTTCCTGCAATTGTCTAAATAGAATTTGAGTTGCGATATGTATAATCAATTCAGAACTGAGCTGACCAAGAAATACTGACCAACGAATATTCTTGCGTTTGTCTTGTTTCATCTTAAGAACCTCTTCTCTGAAATATCCAGTATATGAAACACTTATCACAATACTGTTAGTGGTATTTGGAAGTACACTTTACTTGGTAATAAATTGAATAATTACATTCTAAACACATGTTAATATTGGGATTAAATCTTTCACACATACTGAGTCTTCCAGAGTTCTTCAGTTTCTCTTTTAGTAATGCCTGAAGTTCAGGTCATCTTTTTGGTATCACTTTAATACTTTTCCGTATCACCATTTCAGAATACAATCAAGTCTGTAATTCTTGCAGTGTATAAGGTTTTACAACTGTCTGTAGAGTTAAAACTTTATGGTATGTTTCTGTACTTGAAGATGGGTTAAGAGAATGGGGGAAAGAAGATATCTTTCTCTAGTAAGCAATTGAAAATTTTTAATAAACACATCAAAGCAAATCACATACTTGAGAGCAACGCACTTATGTAAAAGGCAGGACCTCAGCAGTGGAATTCCTCCTGAAAATGTGTGATTGTAAAAAGATGGAAGTTCCAAGCAGCTAACCCTGTCTGGAACTTCATATCAGGCAAAAAAAATCTTAGCCCTCACCTGAAAGGGTAAAGCATCTGTCTGAAGGTCTAGAAGCTAATTTTGTCTTCATCTTGATAATGCTTTATATTTTTTCCACATGCACAAATGTGAAAGCAGAAATAATTTGTTCAGATGCTCTGTACTTCCTTGGTAGTTATATGCCTGTCGGTCTTCTAGATTGGCTCAGTGTAATCTAGACATCTGTACCTTAAGTTCTCAAGTATTTTTGTGAAACTGTAGTTCTAGAATACTGCTCTTACATTTAGGAACTGGTAGGTTATAGGTCTTTCTTGTTTAACTTCCTGACCCTGGTAGAATGTTTTATAACAAAATATAGTAGCACAGTTGCTCAGAGTACAGGTATTTAAGTTCTTTTTCTGTCTTGCAGGGCTGAAGGAGGAAGACGGCATGGTTATATGGGTCATCTGACAAGGATAGCAAACTGTATTGTGCACAGTACAGATAAGGGCCCTAACAGTACGCTAGTCCAACAGCTTATTAAAGGTAATGTTAATACTCTTAAGCTTCTTGTTGTGTCTTCCATGATCAAATTTTTAGGAAATAATCAAACTTTAAAAACGAAAGGCAGTTTCTGGATAGAAAAAGAATATTTTGACATACTCTGTTTAAAATCAGTCATCCTTAAACATGTTTGTATTTTTCAAACTTTCCTGAATTGTTTCAGAGCTTTGAACTAAATGTAAAGAGATGCTGAACTGCTTAGTTTAGACTTTACAAGATGAACTAATACTTATGTCTTTAGGAGTGTGTGTTCTTCACATTATTTCTGATTGCTTTGTTTTTGTTTTTTTTTAAAGAGCACAAGAGAAGAACATTTAAAAATTAAGTGATGCTTTTGCTGTTGATTGTATTACATAGCTTTTTTGTTTCCTACTGTAGAGCTTCCAGAGGAGGTCAGAGAGCGATGGGAGACATTCTGCACAAGCTCTTTAGGAGAAACTAATAAAAGGAATACAGTGGACCTGGTAAGTTGTGCTGGATAAAGTTTGAAAATTGCTGCTGTTGGCTTGGGCCTCAATTTTTTGTCAGCAGCACAGGCAGTCTTGCCAAGTACTTTCCAAGTACAAATCCAAGAGGACAGGTATTGAGATAGCTCAGCAACTAGATGTATTTGACACTATGGGACTCCCATTCTTTAGTTTCCTTTTCAACTAAAGCCACATCATTAATGTTTTGTATGAGAATTTTGCTGTAGCTCAGTTTGTACAGTTCATCCCAGGCAATCACTACAAAGGAAGGTATTCTTAGAGCTTCAAGTTAGCTTGAAAGCTGCTGTCTCCTCTAAGAGTACGGACAAAAACATAACGAATTGATTTAATGGTAAAGTGCTACCTGCATTCCGCTGTGTGTTACACTGCATACTTTTGTTTTGCATCTGTCTTAATGTTTCTTTTGCATGCAACAACAGTGATTACATGTTTGTTAAGAGCTAAATTTAAAGTGCGAAGAGGTTTTATGTAGTCATCTTGAATGTACAGTTTAAGAGTAACCACCATATCTTAGTTTGAACTTTTAAAAGCTTATTTTTAGCTGCAGTGATTGTGAGATGGTGGAATTCAGGATCCTGAGGGTTGGGAGGAAGGTGAAAAGTTGGGTAGTACTTAAGGACTAGGTAGGAGAATATGTATCCTTTAAGCCTAAAAACATTGTACAAGACAAATTATCCATGGTTGCCTTAAGAACCACTGTGTTGTTCCTTTCTCTTAAGGAAAATCCCCCTTAGGGATATTCACAGGAAATTAAACCAAAAATACTATATGCTAAATTTAATTATTTGCATAAAGTGCCTGTGCTGCTTTGGTAGTACAACGTGTTAGAAAATGACTAGTCGGAACAGTGAGGAGCTTGTTTTCTCACCTAAAGTTGCTGAAATTTGCAGAAGTCATTTCTACACCCCTTCCCTGGCATAATTATGCAGTTTATTCATTAGGGCGGTGTAATGCTAGTTTTTTCTTTAAGGTTTATGCTTAAACTACAGCATCTGTCAGAAAACAAGAAAAATAACTCGTGTTTTGGACCTTATGTCCTGTTGGTTCCCAAAGAGAGTTTGAGGAAGAAGCTGGAGTCCCGAGCTTGTTACTGTTACAACAGCAATGGCAGGACTTCTACCGCAGATTAGATAGTTAATAAGAAGCAGCTAAAACTATATAAAAACATTTTATTTGGTTCCCTACCCCAAGGTGCAATTGTAGAAGGAGTAATTATATAATGTTCTCAGACAGCATGCCTGCGGGGGGTATCCAGGGCAGCTCAAGCTGTATAGAATACCATGTAATTACACTCAAATGTGCAGACTTTACGAGAATATTTTTGTAAATACACTGAGCGATAATCTTCAGCAGACTTGGTCTGTCATTTGGTACAATGGTTCTTCTCCAGGCAGAATAAGCCCAGAGGTCATTTGGTGCATTACTATTCTTCCCACTTACTGACAACCCTAATGTTAAATTTACTCTGGCAAGTTTCCTTTGGAAATTCACTAATTCACTGATAAAATTCACTAATAAGTCAGGGCACTTCTAGACTGCAAATTGTATTGCAGGGCTGTATAAAATAAAATGTGCCAAATTGTGTGGCTTTTAAATAAGTGTTATACTAACAGAGGAAAAGGCATAAAAGTACAGTATACCTCAGGAAAGTGTTCTTCATTTGTCTATTGCATGTGTGTCCTTACTGTGGCATTGTACTAGGATATTTGTGGGAGCATAGAAAGGTGTCTGTCTTATGTGAAGCCTTGCATTTTCTCTGTTTAACTCGTCCTTTTGTGTAGCCTGGTCTCTTGTTCAAAAACAAAATTTTTAAAAAAGAAAAAGTTCGCTTGATAATTTGAATCACGAAGTTCTAGAGGTGTAAGAATAATGCAGTATAGCATTGTCCAGAGTAAATTGTCATCTATGGATTTGCTTTATACCAGTGGTCTTCCATAGAATATGTCTAAGGGGTCAGCTGTAACTACTGTTACTTTACCTAGTTGCTGTTCCAATTAAAATTACTTCTGGTGTGCTGTTCTGATAGAAAATAACTTATTCCAAGAACATGCTCAGCCACACTGCTACCTAAGGAACAAACTATTCCCACTGGTTCTATGTCAGATCACCAAAATTATCTATTTTTAATAGTAATATTTAAAACAGCTGTTATGGCAACAATTCCAGGTTCGCTTCTGCAAATAAATACTTATTATGAAATTTTGAAGGTGCCTTTTTGATAAACTTTTTTTTTTTGTTTTCAAATACTGCAGATATCTACGTTTTCCTTTAAATTTTCTATGTTCTCTATTTTGGAAAGGAAGATCTGTGTATAATCCATTATTTTGGTGACTACCAATATACTTGTTCAATGTGACTTGTGGTAAAAAGAGAAAATGCAAATATTTTAAATAACCGTCCGTTGTAGTACTGGATTTTTATATGTTTAATCATTCTGAAGTACAGAAAAGCTTTGTCTTTTTTTGGTGTCTAACACATACAGGTTAATGCTACTGAAATATTTTAGGTACTCTTCTATGTGGTATAGCAGTTGAGAAAACTGCAAATAACTCAGTTTCTTGTTTAGATATGAAACTGAAGATTCAGGAATGCAGAACAAATGTATTTGAGTTTCTCATGTAATAAGTAAATGACTGAATTATTTTGTGTAGGTTACTACCTGCCACATTCATTCTTCCAGTGATGATGAAATTGACTTTAAAGAAACTGGCTTCTCACAGGATTCATCTTTGCAGCAGGTGAGTTGAAATCTTTTAACAGTGTAGTGTTCTTCTCTTAAAAAAAAAAAAAAAAAGTGTGTATATATATATCTTTAGTGGAACTCATATTTTTATCACAACCAAATACAAATCTAGAAAGTTTAAACTAACTTAGATACATGTGCACGCACACAACTATTTTACCAAAATTGGAGGTGTGGCTTTTAACATAAGGCACAGCATCTCAGTGTGCTTTTCATTTTTTTTTTATTTGATCATGCTCTGAATGCAGAATTCTGCTCATTATACCGAAGACACTTCATATGTTAGCTGTCTGGCTGAGCTGGGCATGGTTTGCGACTTACTAGATGCAGCAGTTTGATATGTGATGGCTTCTGTTTTCTCGAAAATACAAATTGCTTTGAAACCAAATGTGGGTTTATGTTTGGTCTTGATAATCAAAGCTTTAAAAATGTTGACCCTTACTTTGGGGAAAGGAGGAAGACTGGCTATTCATTGTTACATGTTTTTAGTTTATGGCAAAATATCACACCATCTAGTCACAACATAAATAACTTTATATACCCATTGCTATGTGGCAACTGTACATAGCTAAATGTTCCTGAACTAAATTTCTAATCAACTCGATCACTTATTTGCAGTTCAGTATGTGATTTTGACAGCTCATTTGTGAGTGTTTCAAAGATAATTATTTATCATTTGGTTTAACAAAAGAAATCTGAAAATGTGTAAGGAAGTTTCAGATCCACCAGTCTGAAAGCTTAAGGTAAAGCTATGTCCACCTTGAAGTTTTAATGCTTTCATAGTGCACTAATTGATACAGTGTTTAATATGGTGATGTTTGGAGTATTTTTGGGATGAGTGATTAGAGAGAACATAATGAATATTATTATAGATTCCCCTATACAAAGTATATTACCTGACTGGGTTATTAACCAAAATCTTATTTATCTTTCAGCTCATACTAACAGCTAAGTAGTACCTAGTCTAAGTCTGGCTTTGGTATTTCATGCATCTTTATAGTTTTCCTATAAGTACTTGCTTATCCAAGTTTGTTTTGGGAGTGGTGGCTCAAGTTTTCAGAATCTAATACATTTTTATCAAGTCCACTGATCTTGTGTATGTAAGGTGCACCTGAATACCAACACGATAGGTTGGATGCTGTCTGTAGCAGCTCTAGTGAGAAAGTAAGATCTTCAAATAACCCTGTGCTTTTTATGCACCCCCTTAATGATCCGGGTAGTTAATCTGCAAAAATTAAAATGGTCCTGTGCTGTTGTCTTTCAAGTTTTTCACCATTTTCTTAATCTATTTTTCAAAGCTAAGTGAAATATACTTTTTTAGAGTTGTCTTGCGAAGAAAGCAAGGTACTAGACAAGACAAATCACTGATGGGAAATGCATTGAAATTACTTAAAGCATTCTCCAGCTGCACAAATTCATTAATAAAGGTAACTGGCTCTACAGCTAGACTGCTCTAAATGGGCCAGTATTTCAAGGAGGAGACAGGAGGTACCCATTAGGAAATAGGTAAAGGATGAAAATACTAAGAAACCAATTTACTTTTTTTTGTCAAATACAAGTTTTGTCTGGTCAAATTAATTTTTGTCTTTAAAAAATCATTCTGTCACCCAGTCCTGGAAGGGAAGGTTTCTTGTGCCACTAATATTTCATGTGCTGTCCTTCTGTGGCACTAGAAACTTTTCCTTAAGAAAACGTTGTTCTGCCCTGCACCAGTTAGTACCACTTTGTCTCTCTGAATATATATTAGACTCCAGGACAGAACTGTCTTTTCTCAGACTACCATTTTGTAATTACATTTTATATACTGTCATAGACAATTTCTGTGTAGTGATTTTACACAGGTTTCATAATTCTGATGCCATGAACCTTGTGTCTTAATTTTCTGTTTATCCTGGTGACTGGTATTAGTGGCTGCACCTTGTGTAAGGAAGAACAGGTCAGTTTAGCTTTTCTTCACACAGGGGAAATTCACTGCCTTTCACTTGCATTCACTTTTAACATCCAGAATAGTGAAAATACTTTACAGGAAGAAGAGCTCAGTAACAAATATATATATAAAAAAAAAAAAAAGAGTAATGGTTTTACTGGGACATAGTAAAACAGTAATTGGTGGTTTTCCTATATCAATTCTGATATACTGATTGTGTTGGTATGAAATCCTGAAGTTCTGAAAAGCCATCTCAGATATTACAATTTAAGATCAAAATATAAAGGAGTTCCTGCTTTGGCCTAGCTTAGCACAGTAACCCTACTAGTGCCTGCCTGAGGGTTTCTCACACTCACTGACAGCCCTGCTGGAGTCTTGCTTTTTATCTCATCCTTCTATGTTCTCTCTTTTTTCCTCCAGTTTTCATAACGTTTTAATCAAAACCTGTTGTGCTTTTTTAAATATTCTCTTGTTTTCTTTCCATATTCATTTTATTTTGCTTTACCACCTTCTTCATAAGTTTTACCTATATGTTGTGTCTCCTTAGCTACCTGGGCAAGGAAATAGGGGAGCTGATGTGACAGCCATATTTCCTAGAATATCTTAGCCTTGGCTGAATTGCACATAGAAATAACACTATTGAAAGTTCCTAGAGAATGAGTGCTAATTTAGTTCATAGTCCTGAGAAATAAAGAACAACAATTATGGTTTTGGATAGAAGGAAATGCCCATTTATACCTGTCTGCTGGCAGTTGATGCTGGCATCCTTTTAAAAACAAAACAACAACAAAAACAGAACCCACAGTTGTGACACTGCACTGGAATGTTCAATAACTTATTTTCTGTACTCTCCAATTTCTTCTGGATGTTGAAGAGACTGCTAGTGGGTATGCTTGAGTGATACTTCCCCTGATAAGCACAGGTCATGTTTATCATGTAGTTAAGTATCTATATTTAATGTACTTTTCTGTACTTTTTTTTTTTTTGCTGCTTATAACTTAATGTTAATATTAACAAAGTCAGTTTTTTCTTTGACTTGGTACATGGTGCTGTTCCCCTGTATCTTAGGGGTTCATCTGGAAAGGCACTAGTTAGCACATGGTTAAATGAGAGATTTAATTTTCTTATCGAGAGCTGCTATTAGACTGGCTTTCAATTCAGTAAATGTAAGATTTGTAGTCAGTGTTACTATTTAAAACTTAAAGGTTGAGACATCCTTTTCCTGTCCCTTATGTTTAGATTAGAGAGACTTTTATTTCTTTGGAGCAAAATGGGCAAATAGGATTTAGAGTATTATTAGAATCATTATATCACTGTCGTTGGTCCTGGGGTTGCCAGGCCTTTTCTGATTATCAGATGCAACAAATGACGTCCAATTTTATTGACCAGTTTGGCTTCAACGATGAGAAGTTTGCTGATCAAGATGACATCGGCAAGTGAGTATATTGTTATATTGGCTTTGATTATAGTCTCTGGAGCCTCCCTTTTTTAGTGTATTTGGCTGTGGCTCTGGTGATGACAAATGCCAGCCTTGATTGATGTGATGCAGTTGCCAGTCAGTCCTGTCTTGTACCAATTGTGTGTGTTGATAGAGTGCTCTTAGAAAACCTCCCTGAATGGTTTACATCAGAAAGTAACAGCTAATTTTTTACTTCTAATGTTCTGACTGTGCCAGCATGAAAACACAGTGCTTGGGAATAAATGATAGCTCTGCTTTTAAAAGCCATATCTATCCAAGGACTTGGCATTGTTTGAGACACTTGCACTTGGAGGTACAAAGTCAGTCATTCACATCTCTGAGTTGGCGTAGCAGAGCAGATGAGTAGCTATTCTTTTGACTATGTTCTTTTCTGTAGGGAACAGTAAAAAAGCACGTCATGAATATACCTTTGTTTTTAAGGGTGAAGCAGTTAAGACATGAGAGCATGTCTTGGTCAGGTTTTAAAAATAACAAAAGCAAGAAAAAAAAAACACAAGAACAAACAAACAAAAAAAGACAAACTGCTCTGTTTCTTCAGTTCAAAGTAAATTGATGCCATAATGGGAAAGGGTAAGAATGGGAGTTCTTAATGAAAGAAGACTTGATCCTGATTTAATTAAAATTAATGGGTTGGGATGCAAAAACATTCAGATAAAAGAGAGTAAAAACATTACTTGAAGACTGTTTCTAGAAGGGTTTAAAAAAAATAAAATTAAGATCTTCTGTAAGACATGTTTACTATCTGATGGTTAACCAAAACTTGCACACACCTTCCAAGATGCATAGCTGCTTTTTTACACCACGTAATCTGGCAGTATAGATAAAGTTATGATAGGTGAGAAAACAGCTCAGGATATTGTTTAACTTGGCTAGAAGCAAGTGAATTTTGGCAAGAATGGGAGTTGGATTTCCTTTGTAGTGTATGATCTTGGTGGAAAGAAGATGACTTAAGTAAGCAGATCTCTTGAGATATGCAGTAGGTAGTGAGTTGAATTCAACTGTAGGTGAACGGCTTTTTACTTTTAAATTCATGCCTCTTGTGTAAGAATCAATTGCAGTTTAAAATACCTGTTTTCTGGTAACCCCTGTGGTGGGTGGGGGTAAGTCCCGTGGTAATGCAGTTGCAATTAAAATTTGTTCATTTAGATCACTTTTATCTCACTCCCTGCTTGGTGAGGATTAGAGGAAGACAGTAATGCATGCGCTGCCAAGTTCAGTGCTATATGTGACCAGAGAAAGAATATATTAACTCTTCTGAAAGTCTGGTAGTATCTTTCTACTCTTTCTCTGTTTGTTCTTGCTCCCCCCAGGGATTTGGTTTGCCTAATACTATTTTTGGTCTAAGAAACCTCTGTAATTTGTTTGGTGAAACTGCTGAATGGCCCAGTGCATGAAGAAGTGCAAAGCCTTACTACTTAATGTTAAGTTTTGGGGAAAAAAAAAAAAAAGACTTTGATTTAGCGATTGGTTTAAAAAAAGAAATTCATTTTTTTTCTGTAGGAAAAAGGTTGATATTGCAATTTTTCACTTGGTTCTTCCTTTTGAGAAGGTCCGTCTGTATGTAGAACAGCTAAATTGATTATCAGATGTAACAACTACTAACACAGATCTTTGCAGGATCTAAAGACACATCATGGTAGACCATAGATTAGGCATTCATGAGGCCTGCTTTTTTTTCTAGTGCATAGAAGTCCAGTGTTTGAGATTTGTGTATACCACTTCAGTTATGCCAGCTTAGGCTAGTTGCGTCCACACAGCTCATTAGGGAGTAGGCATCTCTTATTTTTTTAAAAATATTTCACAACTAGAATAATCATGTGAATACCAGGCTTCCTTAATGCAGAATTTGACTGTTCCGTTTCATGTTGGTAATTAGTGTGTCTTTAATCTCAGGTTTCTCATTTTCCTAGTAATATAAATGAAGACTTCTGAAAACAATGCCTTCATGTTGTTATGTCTTTTCTTGGTTTATTTCATACATGTGTTGTATTTTTTTTGCAGTGTTTCTTTTGATCGGGTCTCAGACATCAACTTTACCCTCAATACAAACGAAAGTGTAAGTGTACGTTCCTGTATTCACAGAACAATTACTGTTTCAAACTTGTGTGACTGCAAAGTTTTGATGGTGGTTATATGTCATCCTTTATGATGTATAATTGTTGGAAAGTAACTACCCTACCTTATTCCTGCATTGTGTGGATTTTCGAGCTGAAGAACTTTTTTGCTTCTCCTTGTGGTTGATACTAAGCAGAAGTGCTTCTAATGTGTATGTCTGGGTTCAAGAACAAGCTTGGGTCTAATTTGTGCACTTGTTTTATGGATAGAAGCTATTTCAGACTTCCAATGAGGTTGTGTTTAGAGACTGTTATTATAGATATTTGTTAGTTGAGATGAAATGAACATCACTATGGAAAATGAAACTGGAGTATTTGGTCGTCCAGCTATCCAGAAAGGTCTTTGACGTCATCCCTACATGCCATTCTGAAATGTGATGGATCCTCCCAGCAATTCCTGGATGATAGTGTACTCTCAGTATGCTAGTAGTTGAGTAAAACAAGCTCCACTTTATACTTTCTTGACAAGCTTTATGTTGAGATATTCTGGTTTTAGTTTTGTTTTTTTTTTTCAAAATCACATATTTCCAAAATGTTGACTAACAGAAGTAGAATGATTAATCATAAATACAGATTTTATCTTTTCCCTATATGTAGGGCAATATAGCATTGTTTGAGGCATGCTGTAAGGAGAGGATACAGCAGTTTGATGATGGTGGCTCTGATGAAGAAGACATCTGGGAAGAAAAACATATTGCATTTACGCCAGAGTCCCAGAGGCGTTCCAGGTAGGAAATGTGTTTTTCATCCAAGTAGCACTATAGCGAGCCCTCATTACTGAGCATGTCTTCTGGTTCAGGTTGACTATTGACACAGGCTGTCCAGCATAACTAGCCATTTCCATTTGGGGGGAGAAATTAGTAGAGGGATAGCAGTAGTGTATCTTTCAGCCTTAAATTGCAGAAGATGGTAGTAGGTGTCCTGTTTACTCAGCTCTTCCTGCACCTCACCTTTTGTAGCTTGTTTCATTTTGCTTGTTCTTCTCCTATTCTCTGTCAGCCTGTTAGCCATTCTTGCTGTGGGCAAGGCAGTCCAGCTCCACAACTACATCGACATTGCTGTCCTCTCTACGGTAGTATTGGGGTCAGACTATCAAGCTCCATTGCTATGGTTGCCCTTAATTGTACTGCGGCTGTGGACAAAGCTGTAGGTAGCTACATTGAAGGGAAGGAGTTGGTCCCCAAAACTCTTGGGGATGCATCGTCTTCCTTAATGTCTTCTGGATTTTGTCCCAGGATAGTCTTGGCTTCTTTGACCTTCCATAGTGGCCTTGAGAATGTGTGTGGCTAATACCTTCTGTACATGATAAGTTATATTGTATGTTGGTTACGTTCTATTACTGCTTTCCTGTTAATGTTGGTTGTGCTCGCCAAGGAAGGGAGACATACCCATACAGTTCAAAACCATTATGTAAGGCAACAGACTGGAAAATACTTGGATTGGTTGTTAGATTTCCAAATAAACCAAGTTATGTCGTATTGGTCTTTTAAAGAGTTTTATATTTCAGTGATTCCACTTAGTGTGCAGAGATGAATGGTCTGATTCCTTATCTTCCTTTTCCTGCCTTCCTTTCCTTTTGAGTGGCAGGAGTTTTTACTTGCAAATGGAGGAAAAAAGCCCTCTTTACACGATCAAGTGGAAAAACCTTAAACCTTGTTTTTTGTGGGAGAAATGAGGGGCATGCCAACAGCTAATAAATTATACCTCCATTAATCTATCAGCAGTGATAGCTGTTGTAATTCTCTCTAGCTTCAAACTCTCCAGTATTTCATTGTGCCAAGCGTCTAATCCTAAACATGGAATGTAAACTCTCTCTTTGTATTTTAAGTTCGGGCAGTACAGACAGTGAAGAAAGTACTGACTCCGAAGAAGAGGATGGAACAAAACAAGATTTGTTTGAATCGCATACCAATACAGAGGACAAAATGGAAGTAGACTTAAATGAACGTATGTAGCTTTTCTCCCAACTATTTGAGTTACAGGAAAGTGTTACGTCTAGAACTGTTACTTTGTAAGAGTTTTCCTCTTTTATTTTTTATTCTAATGATCTTAGTCATCTTTCTCACTGTAAAGACTGCTTTAATAGAGCATGCAAGTATTTGAAATTTGAATTCCTTACAAGTCTTGAGTCAAATTACTCTAGTTTCTCTAAAATTCATGTGTATATTCTTCAAGAGGAAAAAATGAGGAATCAAAAAGGGAAGAATGAAACTGAATTTACACATCTTGAAAGCCTGCAAAACTGATAGGTTATTAATCTCCAAACATAAAATATGATTCTTTCTATTACAAGTCTTTCAGACCGACGTTTCATCTAACAATGGTCTAAAAGGCATCCTACAGAAGTCAAGTTAACTTAGTTTGGTCTGGTTTCATATGTGAATAATCTTGTTTAATCTTGCGTCAGTAAACTCTTATGTGGAAAACTAACTGTTGTAATTGGCTTAAGAGTTTTCACATTCAAGGCACGGTAGACTAAATTGGCTTTACTTAAAATGGCAACATCTGTAGGTAAAAGCCCTGTGTTTATCTAGACTGTAAGGAATTAAAAATTAAAATAGAAGGAAAAGTTAAGGGTTTTCTTTTCTTTTGTCAGATTGGTGTCGTTGGCATCTGTGTGTCAAACAAGTTTTGATCCATGTGGGTCTCCTCCCATATCTGCCTGGGTTGGAATTTCTAATTGCTAGTCAGAGCTTCCTTTTCAGCCTGTTTTTTTGTATGTAAGTGTTAATGAAGAAAATGTTTCCCTTGGGTAGGTGAAGTATTTTGAATTGACCTATCCTAAGTTAGATGCTTCTAAGTCCCAGTTGCTCCAAAACGTAATATCCCAATTAATATTTTAAAGTTGTAAAAGGTTTTAAGCTTTTCTGAAACTTAGCAGTGCTGCTAGTGCATGAGAAATTAGAGATTGTCCATGAAGTTGTCTTGCTCATTTTCTATGTTGAGGAAAATGTGCATAGGAAACTGAAAAAGGGATGAAAACTCTTAAGATTTTTTTAAGTATAGAAATTAGTGTTGAAAATAATGAATGTTCTCATTAGGTTAAGGAATAAAGTGGAACAACACTTGTGACTAAATATAATTTGTGTTCTTCAGATAAGTGCCATTGATTTTTAGCTGAATACTGTGAGTTACTGTTTGTAAAATTCTGCCTTAATAGCAGAATTTCCCTTTTAGGGAATTCATTCAGTTTTTACTTATATAGAGAATTCTTTTGCATGTGCTTTGAAGTCTAGTTAAGAGTTTTGCTGCTCTTTTGGGAATGTGCCTATAGAGAATCAATGTGTTAGACATGTGTACATTCGTGTTCTTTAAATCTATTCCTAATGACCTTGCTGATGGCTTTTCTAGCGCCAAATTGGTCAGCTAACTTCGATGTACCCATGGAGACTGCACATGGCACCAATCTGGATTCTGTTGGGTCTGATGTGTGGAGTACGGAAGAACCCATGCCAGCAAAAGAAACTGGCTGGGCTTCTTTTTCAGAGTTCACGTCCTCTTTGAGGTAAGAATATTAGTGATACAGGGCAAGTGGGCAAGCTCTTCATTACTAAATGTACCAGCAGCTGCTGTTTGGCATCATTAAAATGTATGTTTCTAACCAGGGCTATGTTGGTTGGCTTTTGGTGGAATACAGGGTGCATAGTGTTCAAAGATTACTGTGTGTTTAGGGTAGTATGGTGTTACTTGACTATACAAAGATATAGGCTTTTATAGGATGAGTGGATCCCTAAAGTTTCCCTTGAATATTGGTCACTGACCAGAATTGCGCTGTGACTTTTTTTAGTATAGGCTGAAGCCATGGAAGGGATGTAACTGTTGAATGTGAAGGCTGTAAAACATCTGTGATGGTTCTGTTTTGTCAATGGTATAATATAGATGATTGGTTCATCACTGGTGCAGTTCTACACTATTTTGGCATTACCTGACATACACTTTACTCTTTTGGATTAAACACTGCATTAAGAATAACTGAGGTCCTCTGTGTAGGAATCTAATAATCCCTATAGAGGTAAATTTTGAGCTGCCAAAATACTACCAGTCAAGAACTGATTTCTTCTCCAATCAGAAAACCTTTTCTGTCTGTCTTGCTCCTCGCTTCTGTCTGGGCCTTAAACAGCTCTGACATAAAACTTACAATTTTTTCATCATAAAGCAGTGAATTGTTTCATGTTTGAGGCAGGTAAATTGATAACAGGATTATAGGGTTTAGAAAACGAAGTCCTGAAGTTGCCACAAGTAGTGGATAGAAAAGACACTATTCTGTAAGTGGTGGGAAGTATTTCAAGTGGTCACAACTTGTCCTTTGAGTTAATCCAGAATGGAAAAACTCATAGCTATGCTGTATGTGCCATTAAGCAAACAAATTAGAGTAAAATACTTCTGTTGTTGACATTTAAGGACTGTGTTGGCAGTATCAGCAGAGAACTCTTTTATATCATCCAGGTTGCAAAGAGTGTGTTTAAAAAGTAGTTTAAAATGTTGGAAATACTACAAGGATCCAGCAGTCTTATTTGTCTGTGGCATCTCCATTTCAAATAAAAATAACAGTACTGCCAAACATAACCTCAGTCAGCTCAATTCGGGTGGATTTTGCATTAATTAACTTGTTTAGTGTGCCTTAGCCTTGCTTAGTTTCATTCAGCTGTTCAGTTATGTTTATAAAGCTTTTTAATTTGTATTTGAAGCTCAAAAGATTCCTTAAGAAGCAATTCTCCTGTGGAAATGGAAACAAATGCAGAGCCAATGGATCCCTTGAGTGCAAATGCAACTGGTCTTGCAACACAGCTAGAGAGTAAGTACTGTACATTCAGAAATGCAAGCAGATTGATTTTGATATTTTTAACTAAGAAAGATCTCCCTGAACTTAGGTATCTAGAGACCTCTCATCTGGCTCTGCTGCTCTGCCAGGCAATTAAAATAACTTGACAAAAGTTCTGAACTTCTTTTTTTTCCTATTTAAAACAGGAACTAGTGTTACTTTTGTCTCAAAAAAAAAAAAAAAAAAAAAAAAAAGGTGTGCATATCATGAACAATGAAGCTAAATGTTTTCTGTTAGAGAAGTTTTATATGTGGCAACACTTAACTGAGCTGATGCCCAAGAAAAGTGGTAGCTTCTAGTCTCTTCCTATGTGGCAATAGGCCAGTAGCCTTGGTGTTCAGATTTCTCCTTCTTGCTCTTTGCTTTCCAAGCTGTCTTCTCTGTATATATGCACACACTTCTATTTATGTGAATTAATTAAAGGTTAAACCCATGTTAATTAGTTTTCCATGTATCTTATTAGCAAACAGAACAAGAAGTGCAGATGGGAAGTCCAGGAAGATTGGGCTTCCCAAAGGCTTGTCTGTACTTCAGAATTTGTTGGCAAATTTGTACAGTATGGACTGGTGCAATGAATCTGACTGTACGAAAAAAAGTATAAAAATCCTACCACAGGCTTGTTCAAGCAAACATCTTGCAGTAATCCTTGTTGATGTAAATCACTAACTGGCTTGCAAAACGAAAGCTGTAATTATGGAATATGACTTCTTCCTTAATCTGTAAAAAAAAAAAAAAAAAAAAAAAAAAAAAAAAAGTTTATGCTCTACATATGCGTATAATGGGGATTGTAGAAAGATGATTCTTAAGGATTCAAGAAATGCTTAAAACTGGGGAAAAACATTCTGTTTGTTTTGGCTTGTGTGTGTGCTCATGAAATAGAAATGTAACATGTCATATACTAAAGTACTTAGTTTTATTCTAGCCCCAGGAAGTGTTGCTATGGAGGCCAGCTCAGATGGAGAGGACGATGTAGAAAACACAGACAAGGTAACTGAAACAGTAATGAACGGCAGCATGAAGGAGACATTGAGCCTTACTGTAGATGCTAAAACTGAAACGGCTGTTTTCAAAAGGTGAGGATGTACTACTTTTTGTCTTTCCACCCATTTTACAAGTGCTGTTGATAGAACACTCATCAAAAAGAGTTAAAGTGATAATTCCTAAGGCCTTAACTCTAAACCTTTTTTCAAATGTAATTGTTTTGAAACTTTACTTTCAATCAGTTATTAGAACGTAGGATCAAGCTTTAATTTTCACTGGAAGATTATTAGTGGAAGATTGGCTCTATTTTTGATCCTGATGAACATTACTGCACAATTTTAATGCACATTTTAATGTACTTCTAAGCTACAGCCTTTTAAACTTCGCATGGAACTTCTGGATTGGAATTCAGTGTCTTATGCAGGTGGTTGGAGGAGAGAGATTGAAGGCCAGCCAGGCACTGCCCTTGAGAGTAACTCATTGGGAATTAGAAACTTCAGGTTTATTTTTAGTATGGAGGAAGGAGCATTTTTGACTGCACAACACTTATGAAATCAAATGGCAGTTAGAGAAATTGAACCAAAGCAGTTAGAAGAGGAATGTGACTCTGGAGTTACATAGCATGAAACCTTAGTGACTTTCTGACTTAGTAAACGATGTATGTACTCTCCAGTTTATTCTTTGTGTTTTTGTTTTTTTTTTGGGAATGCTTTTTATGGTCTACACTTCTGTTGTTCCAGTGTAGTGGATCAGTTATTCATGGTGCTTTTACACATAAGCTGCTTTAATTCTGTAACTTCTGGTACTAGTGCAAAAAAAACAAAGTTAATATAAGGTGGAAGCATATCATGGCAGTTGCTGCCTCTCATCATAGAATTACCTGCTTTTGCTATGGAATAAGGACTTGTATCTTTGTAGTTAAAAGGACACAGAGGTGGTAAAGGAGGGAAAATGAATCTATGATCTTGATTTGGGACGGGAAGGGGAAGTTAAGTGTAAAAGGAGGTTGAAGGAGTGAGGTCTTTAATGTGGAGACTGTTTAGTTCTGATGCAGAGGTGTCACCTCATACTGATCCAGATATCATAAGGCTTTCCTTAAATTAACTTTTAAATAGGCCTAGACAGCAAATAACTTAGTATTTCTTGGGGGGGGGGGGGGGGGGGAAGGGGATCTAAAACACTACATAAATCTAAATTAAGAAAGGATTTCAATAGTGAGTGGAGGCCACACTGTCCTGCATACCTGGCAAGGTGGATACAGAACTTAAGTCTGAGAGTACAAATCTCTTCTAGTAGAAAATACATAGTTGTGAGGTCAGTGTTGAGGAGAAGGGAACCATTGTAAGGACAGTAGCTGACTTGTTGAAAGCTGCAAAGGGCAAATGTTTTTTGAATTTTCTCACTCTTCCTGTTGAACTAGTAGGAGACAATGAGAGCAGAGACAACCCCTTAAAAAAAAAAAGGTTCTGGTGGTGGTGACAAGTATTTTTGAACAAATACAGACTTTAAAGGTAAAAGATAATAAAGCAGATAAAGATAAAGCAGATGGGAAACCTGTTGCTTGGAGAGCTGTATTTTTACAGTCTGCAGGTATAAGGAGACATGGGGGGAAGGAACAAGAATTCATTGAAAGAGAGAGGATCCATTGAAAGGAAAACTGAATAGGAATCAGTAGAAGATAGTGTCTTTAAAAATGTTCCCAACTTCTTAAATAGATTCACTGCTACAGATGAAGATGGATGTTTGTGTCTACTGTAGAGCTACCTTATATCCATCTCTTGCAGTTGTATGGTCAACTTTTCATGTTAATGTGCTAATAGTGTGAATGAGACAGAAAAAGGTGGGATAGTGTTGCATAAAAACTCTGGTTTAGTGGCAAAACATGAGTATTTGTTTCCTAGTGCTAGAGTACTGTTTTTTTTTTTTCACTGAATTATGTTCATTTTCATGTCTGAGAAGAAGCTGATGAAATAGAGCAGTGGTCCTATGTGGCATAACACGTAACATCGTACGTCACTGTATAGTCATTAGGTAGTTCATTAATACAGACATTGATGAGTTAGTGATTCTGCTGACTTGTTTCATGGGCAAACTATCAATGCCAGTTTCTAAGGGAATCTTGAATTTTTTTTATACTTTCTTCTTTCTATTTTTGCATACTTCTGGCTTCAGAGTGTTGAAATCCTATCGGTATGTATAGTAAAGGATTGTAACTGTGATTGCTACCACTTCAGGCTTCACGCGCATTCCTTATTTCCTTTCTGATCATATTTGTAATCATTGTATTTCCTGCCTTCTTATCCAGTCGATTTCCAATGGTTTTAAACACCAGTGCATTATTAGGTGTTCGTGAAGTCCAGAATCATGTTTGATCTTCATGTTTCAGTCATAATTTAAAATCCATTTGCATGTGAAATACGAACCCTTTTCCCAATTTTCTACTGTTGCCTGAAATTTTTTGTAAGTAAACTTAAAAATTAAATATCTTGTTTCCTTTTACTTAGTGAGGAAGGAAAATTGTCTACCTCGCAGGATGCTTCATGTAAATATGTGGTAGAGGAGAATGCAGAGGTTGTGGAAGAAGCTACTTCAGCTTTGCAGCCCACTAACAGCAGTCCAGAACAGAGGTAACTGCACTCAGAGATATTTTCAATCACATAAGTAGCAGCTTGTATATTTTTATAATAGGACTGATCTAAAGAGACCACTGAATTCCTGTTAGTTATCAGCTCTGAGTTTACTTCAATCTAAACATGTGCTTGCATCTGTTTGTAAGATTCTTACAAGCTATACTGTCTGTCCTTACTTTGACTCTTGAGTTGAAACCTATTTGCCTTTCAGGGTATTGTAAATATTCCTTCTGTTTTGCGATATGTATCGATTCATTGTACTAATTTGATACAAAAACTGGAAAAAAGGGGGGGGAATAAGTTTGTCCTGAAAAGGTACAAAAGTATGCTTCAAAATTAGAAAACTGTTCCATTTTTGATTCTGTATTTTATACTGCAGGACAGCTGGGGGCAGTCTATCAGTGCAGCTACGTGGAAAGGAAATGCTGCCTTAAGTCATGCTTGTTTGGTTGTGATCTAGTCAAATAATTGCTTCTATTTTTGAATCAATTTCTGTTTGCACCCGTGTCTTTATCAGGCATTAAACTGAATACTTGTAGATTTGGAGATAACTTTTCAAAGTATGTAAATAATTTGTTTCAAATAAAGTTCTCTGGAAATACAGAGCAGCCTGGATTGCTCAGCATATGTACTGGAGGAAAGAAGTGATGACATTTTTCTTGACTAATAGTGCATGCAGTCTCACAGAATAGTCATTCAAGAGACAATTCTGAGGTGACAACTGTCAAACAGAGAAAGCTCTTGCATAAACTTTTGTATTAGATCATCAGGTAGGACTGCTTTCTCCAAAAAAAGGCATCTGAAGATGTTTCTCCTGTTCCTTTTCCTGTTGAAATACTTGTTCTGGTGTGGTTTTTCGCCTTACAAGTTACAGTGGTATGAAACATAACTCAAATATTAGTATGGTTTTATCAAAATTAAATTTACATAGTGAGATCAATTACCAAATACTAGAAATACCTAATGCAAATGTTTCATATCTGGCTTAAGTTGGGACGGGATTCCACTTGGTCTTAAAAGCTAAATGAGTTGAGGAGCATAAAGCAGGTGAGAAGAATTCCACTTCTAAACGCATTCAGTGAAAACCCTGCTCTGGAATTTAACATCAGAGCAGTATCTGGTAAGAGGTACCTTCCATCTCCTGCTGTTTGGAGGCAAGGATGGTTTTGCACTGTTCTAGCCTCGTTCCTCGCAAAATTCTCACCAGCACAAATGGCTAGATTTGACCTGCTGAAGGCAGAAGTGTTGTCATTCAGCCAGTCCACACCATCTACACAGCTCAGCACAAGGTGCGGAGAGCCTCGTTTCCTATTTCTTAGTTTCACATAGACTCAAGTAGTACTTCGCAACTAATCTCTAGGCAAGAGTTCACTGGCTCCCTATGAGAGCTAATGGCTTGTTGCACTTCAGGGTGTCAGAATGCCACAAGCTAGAATATTGGTATTGAGGACAAGGGTTGGTATGCTGACACTTATTAGTTTAGGGGTGCCCAGAGCATTATTCTGAGAGGAGGGAGCATTTTGCTTAATTAAAAGCAATTCCAGGGGCTACTTTTCCTTGCATTATAAACAGAGAAATGATTCTGAATCTATAAATACATGAACATGTATTTTGATAGTTATAATAGTTCAAAAGCAGTTTTTTCTTGTATAGGTTTTGAATTGTTATTAGAGAAACATTATTTCTCACAAATCTTGTGGACAGTAATTATTTTTAAGACTGCAGGTGCTATATTATACTCTTAGTTTTCTAGTCAGGAAAAAATTGAAAGGTTTTGTAAGCAAAGATTTAAAATATAGCTCTACATATAATACAACAAAGCTCTACTACATATTTTGACTATACTTTTTGCAAACTAAGAAGGGTGCAAGCCTATTTAATCAAGTTTAGATACTGTCTTTTTGGGACATGTTTATGAGCTAATATGTTTTACCTCTGGTACTAGATGTTATGCTAGAACACTGCTACCTTTTTCTGTAAGCCAGAACTTTCTACTCTGCATATATTCAATGAACTTTAATCAATAAATGAATTCTAATTGGAAAAACCTGTATACTTAGTCAAAATGGGAATCCTGGAAACTCAAGTCTTTCGTAGCCAGCATGTGAATACTAGGTGACTGCCTTCTGAGTAAAGATGCTTCTCTAAACCAACAGAGGGCTCTCAGAGCTAGCAGTTCCTTGGATTGCTTTTGATTACGGGAAATCTTAAGGAACTCCTTTCCTACAATCTGGCTGGATGCAGTGAAGCTCAGTACTTTCTCTAAAGGTGGCTGTCACAGCAGATCCTCATATAAGTGCAGAACAAGCGTCTAGATAAATTTAATTGTGCTTTTGGGGCTCCATGCATGTATGACTAGTGGGAGGAGTCACCTAGGTAGGTCTTTGGCTGGTGGCCAGCAACATCAATGTCTGCTAGGAGCCCTGTTATGTCATGGATTTTTTCCAATCAGTAAATAATTTACTGCTCTTTGAACTGTCAGAACTCCTGTCCATGCAGCACTTGTTTGTTACCTTCCAGGTTTATCTAAAGTGTTTAACTTTGTCTAGTGCTGTCTCTCTCTTTATCTAATGTGTACATATTTTTTTTTAAAAAGTGTTTTTAGTGCTTAACAGCCAAAGACTTAGCTAGGGGGACTCCTGCTGGTCATGTGCATGTAGAGCACGGACCCAAGAGTGGCTTCTCTGTGATGTACACCATCAGAGAACAGGAGTTACAGGTAACTTTTCTTGTGTAGTTCCAAATGGTATTTATATTCTCTAAAGCAATCTTCAAATGTATTCAACAGACTTGCACTTAATGGAAGTTGAGAGTTTTTTGCTTTTGTTGTTTGCAACTCTTGATGTTCTTGTGCACTGATTTGATCTCTTCCTTTGTGTTAATCCAGAGTAATTGAACCCACATGTTTACACTAACTTCTTACCTAGAACTGTATATACTATTACAATTTTTACTTTTTCAGGTTTGTTCTTTATCTTCCCCATACTTTCTGAACCTCTCATGCTAATGGACTGAAACTCAGAATATTTGTGAAACATCAGTTTATAGATTACATTAGTCACTAAACCAGTTATTAAAAAAAACTCTTGTTTTTACCTGTTATGTCTTTTCTTGTTTTCAAATGCAAGCTTAAGTACTCCTGATGTCATCTGTTGTCTCACAGAGTAAGATGTGGAGAAGTCTGAGTGCTTTTTATCAGTGATTGATTCTCTCAAAGAGAGAACAGCATCTGTAGAGATTTGGTTTTTAGGTCAATAAAGATCAATCACATTTCACTGGTGTGCTGAGTTAACTAAGTACTGTGCCTAATTAGACAATAAGGATTCCAGATGTGTTGGATTTCAGAAAATGATTGGGATGAGCACGTAACTAGCTTGTGTTCCGTTCCCTCTTTTGAACTCTCTGGAATTCCACTCCGAAGAGTTTTATTATACTTACAAGAAAACATTATTTTCTTGGCATCACTGTGAGATGAATGTTAGAACCTTGTAATCTGAACTGTAGAAATCAGTAGGTATTTTGGAAGAAATAGTGCAGCTTTCACTAGTGACCAGCTGTGTCTGAAGAGAACGATGTCTCACATTGGAAGGGACCCACACAGATTGTCTAGTCCAACTCCTAGCTCTGCACAGGACCACGTAAAAATTAAACCATACGAGTGTTGTCCAAATGTCTCTTGAACTCCAGCAGGCCATGGTGCAGTGACCGCTTCTCTGAGGAGCCTGTTGAAGTGCCTGACCACACTCTGTGAAGAACATTTTCCTCATATCCAGCGTGACCCTCCCCTGCCCCAGCTCCATGCCATTCGCTCGGTCCTGTCACAGTCCCCAGAGAGCAGAGCTCAGTGCCAGTCCCTTTGCTCTCCCTCATGAGGAAGCTGCAGGGCACCCCTCAGTGTCCTCTTCCCTAGGCTGAACAAACCCAGTGACCTCAGTTGCTCCTCATATGACTTCTCTCTAGATTTTCACCATCTTTGCCTTCCTTTGGACACACTAATAGTTTTATATCCTTACGTTATAGCACCCAAAACTGCACACATTACTAGAGGTGAGGCAGGGAGCACAGTGGGACAATCACTTCCCTCAACTGGTTAGCAATGCTGTGCTTAATGTACACCAGATAGAGCTGGCCCTTTTGTTTGACAGGGCACACTGTTGACTCATACTCAACTTGCTGTTGCCCAGAACTTCCACATGCCTTTCTGTTGCACTGCTCTTCAGCCTCTTGTCCCCCTGTGCAGTCTGTACATACATCCAAGATTGCCCTGTCTGTCCCAGATGCAGAATCCAGTGCTTGCTCTTGGTAAACTTCATGTGGTTGGTAATTTCCCAGCCCTCTAGTCTGTCAAGATCTCTCCACAAGGCCTCTACTATTGAGAGAGTCAACAGCTCCTCCTAGTTTAGTTAATTTAGCATTGTCTGCAATCTGGGTATGTGGGAGGGGAGAACATACTTGGGATGCTTCCTGTTTCTTGGATGCTGACATCCTCTTTTGGCCTCTTAGGACTGATCAACGCACCCTTTTAGGAGAGACGTCTGTTAATGGCCCTGTATGATACGTGATGTCTACTGCCTTGGCTGAAGAAATGAACTGATACCCAGGTGTTTGAGCATTTCTTGAGGATTTCATCTAGAGCCTGTTGAAGCCAGTCACTGCTGCACTAATTTCGCAAGGGATCAGGACCAGCAACATTTATATTCTAGATTTTAAGACATTGTACAGAAATTCATAAGTGTAAAAATATTGCACATTGAGAAATACCAATAATTTTTGCGTATGTTTATATTGTATTGTTCTAAATAATGGGTGGCCTGTGAAATAAGATCCTGCTACCCATGTAATGATGACAGTAGTGTTACTATAGTTAAAAATGGCTGTAAGAATAGTTTTATAAAAAAAGTGAATACACAAATCTAATGTATTTGAGACATAACTATTTGACAATTAGTGTGACCAAAGTATTTAGCAGTTTTTCATACATTTTTCACCTTGTAAAAAGAAAAAGGAAAAAAAACAAAACCAAAAAAAAAATAAAACAATTCATGTTTCTTCCAGGTTGGCGAAGAATTGTAGAACTGAAATGCCCTATAAATGTTATTTTGGTTGTTTTAGCTTACGAAAGTGATTTAAATGAGAATTTTTGGTGTTCAACATTTTACAACAGGTTTTTTAATTGGTAATTGTTTTCTGTATTGTTTAAAACAGATCAAAAATGTAAGTCTATTGGTAGAGATTTTAAGTATTTATTGCTACAACTTAGTTGACAAATTGATGTTACTGTAAAGCCATATGTTCTGTTAAGTCTTGTTTGCTTGAAACAATACCTTACAGGTGAAACACTAGAATATTTGAAGTGCACATGGCTTGTTGTGTTTAAGTGGTTCACCTGCCTTTTAACCCATTCACCAAGATTTACTTTAATACCAAGCATTATACAATGGAACATTTCAGAACAATCTGCGTATTTAAAACGCTATAATCCTCTTAGACAAGTCAAGTAAATGAAATGCCCGTGCTGCTAATGTAATTACAGTACATGCATTTTAAAAGTATATAGTGTTCTTTTAATACAAATTTTGGCAGCAGAGCATGTTAATTGTTACTTTCACTGTACTGATCTGTGTGAGGCTTTCATTTGTATGTTCTAAACCAGTTTTTTTCACAGCTGGTTTGTGTATATATATATAGTGATTATGGAAACTAATTCTGTGTAATTTATAATTTTCTATGTCATTGTACAATTCCAACAGCCTTCTCAAACAAACAGAAGCAATATACTGTATATTGCCACATTGTCTGGTGAAAGGGTTAAAGTATTTCACCTGCACTTTTAGATGCAAATCCATTTTTATTTCCTTAATAGTTATATTCATTTATTTTTACATCATTTGTTTTCCTGACCAGTATTTAAAGCCAAAAGGATACTCTAAACAATGGCCAATGATTTATTTTAGAAAGCGTCCCAAGCAACGTGCCTAAACATTACATTGCATACAGAAATAATAAATAATTAAAAAAAGTATAATGGCATTGCCCTTACTGCTTTCTGTCTTGCATTTTCTCAGCCAGTTTCAGTGGCATTTGTCCTTGCATATTGTTTCAAACTGATTAGTTCTCTGTAAAAGGAGGAAAAAACACTATCCTAAGTGGAATCGGAAATATTGCCTCTTTATTTATACCTTATATATGATGGAATTGAGTCAGTTTAAGTTGTTCCTTATGTTCAGATTGCTTCTAGATCACCTATGTTCTCCCTTCTCATTCTGGATCTGAGTGGTTGTGAGTGCTTTCCTGTGATGTATTCTTTGCATCTCAAAACATGAATTCTGAAGACTTTAATTTAGATCATGATTGTTTACTTTGTATGTGACATACAGTCATCCACAATAAGAAACAAATCTTGCTTAGCCATTGAGTAGATTTTGTCTTGTTTCATGAGATTCAACTTACTCATTTATTCAGGCTTGTGTGATTGTCTCAGTATTTTACCCAGTGCCAGCAAGTTTTTTTTTTTTTTTAAAAAAAAAAAAAAAAGCTGCACACTTCGTTCCCTTTAGCTTTTCAAGCCATGGTTGTAAACTGCCTTAACACTCTGCATGAGAAAGGTCGGGTCTCTGATGTGGTGGAGTAAATTTCCAGCTCATCAAAGGAGTGTTCTGGTGCGGGTTTAATGCAGCCCAAAGAAAGTAAGCTCACATGAGTTGTTACCTACTGTTAATTAGGAGCTTCCTTGCTCTGTGCTGGAGGAACAAATTGCCCTTAAATTTATATTAAGTCCAGAGAACAGTGGTTGCAAACTATTCATGCATAAACATACGTGCATTTTCCACTTCTACCCCTCCTCGTATCAGAGCTGAGCAGGTTACTCAGAAAAGTCTTCGCAGATAACTCAGCATTGAAGGAAACCTTCATATGGTAAGGCCCACCTAGTGGGAATCTCCAAGTACAATACAGAAGCTTTGACTGTAAAATTTAGGTGAAAGTTAATGGTCACATTTGCATATGAGGGTGCTTGGTGCTCTCATTTGAGCTATGCGCTACATCTTTTTTTCTGTGGCATGAGAAAGTATGGACTATAAACTGCCTTTTCTAAGTGACTAGGTTACCAGTTCTTTCATCAAAAGGAGAAGCAGCTACTTCCAAAATACACTCTTGTGCCAAGCCTGTGGAGAATAATGAGGAAAGTAGTGTTGGGGTAGTGTGACAAGGTCATATGGAATTTAGATCTCCCAGTGACACCGGAACATTTACTAGGAGCTAGAAATTATTTATATTCACAAATGTGCAGTGTAACCAAAAGGTTAGAGGAAGACAACAGGAAAAAGGAAGGTCCCTCTCCATTGCAATTCCCAAATACTGGCTTGAAGGAAGTAAGCAGAGAAGTGTACAAAGTTAACAAGTTTTGAGGGAGGGGAAGTGGGCTTGTAATTCTTAGGATCAGGCAATCTCCTCTTTTTGGTCATTGCAACATTTAATTGAACTAGAGAGAAAATATTAAATCTTTCTGCATGGCTAACTGGCTGCAAGATAATGGAGTGCTGCAAACAAGAACCTGAGGATGGCCCTGCACTCCTGAGAGAATATTTTTTTTTTAAATAGGCAATGGCCTTAATAGCTGTGTCTTGTTATTTATGGGGGAAAAAGATGAAATTAGGGCATCACTAGAGTTGCATTAGAAGAAGAAAGCATACAGTAATTGAATCCTCTAAGTTGCTAACATGAATACAGAACTGTATGCTGTGGGATGTGTACTTTGTACCGAGATTTGACCCTCTGGAATGTAAAAATTCAGAAACTCAAATATTTTTGTTGCTAGACAAAACAAAACAAAAAAATAATTCTTAGTTTTCTATTTGCATATACTATCTTAAGAAACTAATGTTTCTCTCTAGACTTTTTACAAAGACTGCACATTTAGTCTTTGTTTAAACTTGAAGGATGCAGGCTCTGATGGTGTGGCATGTTTGAGACCAAAAATAGTTAATTTTTAGGATTGTTTTGGAGACTGTCATAACATGCAACTATATATTGGCAAGGTATACCAAAGGTCTTAGCTGTAGGACTTCATATGGTCTCTGTACCATTTACTCCAGTTTTCATTGGAACTAGTATTTCTCTGCTTGAGTACTGTGACCTTTCACTCTTTTTAGACAGGAACTTTTTTGATCAAAGTAGTCTCTGAGGAATTTCACTTCAGTCTTGGTGTAGTCTAAGGTACTTTCCCATGGAAGTGCGACGTTCCTCCTACAGCATTCTGTTTTGCATGGATCAAGAACAAAAACAACAACAACAACAATAGTAATAATAATAAAACCCTCATCCTCTTCTGTTGGTGGGGTTGACTGTTAAGTGTAATGGGGCAAGAATGATTTTTGTTAACCAATGTAGTGCACTAATGTGTTCTTCTAACCGGAGAATGTTTAGAAGCTCAAAAATAAACATAGGCTTTTCTATTGGCTACAAATTTTCTGTTCAAGAGATATAAAGGGAGTAATTAATGATTACTACTCAGCTGACAGCCTTACTAGGTCTTAAGCTTACTGAACATATGAGCAAGGGCTGCTCATTACCTTCTTGCTGAAAGCAGCGTCATTAGTGGCTGCAGATGAAACTGATAAAACACTGCAGTAAATAGTTGGTAGAGTACCTGAAACAAACTTCTTCCTGCAAGACATAAAGGAGGCAGGCAGCACTGTCTGTGTCAATACTGCCTAAATACGGCTCAGTGTAAAAGAGACTTGTGTCCCTTTTGTCTAAGGGCTTTGTCAGGATAATTGCTTGCAGAACTTAAGAAAAGAGAACAGTGCTAGAGATACGATTTTTCTATACTCAAAAGGAGAAAATTACAGCCAGAGTGACAGATATATGATTCCAGCTTTTAATTATTTTTATAGTAAAAGTAGCTCTGGCTTTCAGTGCATTAAGAATCCTGGCAATGTTGTATTTGGCATGCTCTTTTGCTGGATGTCTCATAGAAGATAGCACAAAACTAAGATTCAGGACACTGCACAAAGATACAGTGATGTGTTGTAAGAATTACAAAAATGACATGTTCAGGATGCAGCAGGCTTTTATGAAGTAAATGTTCCTTTATCATACAAGTTAGAAGCTAAATAGAGGTGAAAGCTGATAAGTAAAAGCATGCATGTCTAAAGCTTGAAGAGACCTCTTCTGTGAATCTGTACACCAAAGGATGTGGAATTTCACTTCATTCCTACTGCTTTATGAGCCCAGTAATTTGCCTCTGATTGTATATAAAGAACATTAACTATATTAATTGTTTGCTTTAAATAGTTCTAGAAAACATGCTTTACTACTAGCAACTACAAAACAAAACAAAACAAAATTGTAGTAATCTAGTTTGTAATTGATAATAGATCTAAAATTCTGATGTGGCATATCTTTTATCTATTAGGGAGTTAGATGTAACTGAAATAATAAAAGCCATTTTTATACATATCTAAAGACCCTCCCTCCCCTGACAAGCAGGGTGACCCAGAGCACATTGCACAGGATCACATCCAAGATGGTTTTGAATACGTCCAGAGAAGGAAGCTCCACAGCTTCTGTGGGCAACCTGTTCCAGTGCTCTGTCACCCTCACAGTAACAGAGTGTTTTCTCGTATCTAGCTGGAACTGTCCATGGTTCAGTTTGAACCCATTGCCTCTTGTCCTGTTGCTGGGCTCCAATGAAAAGCGTCTGGCCTCATCCTCTTGACACCCTCCCTTCAGATAGTTAAACACATTGGTAAAATCTCTCGGTCTTCTCCAAGCTGAACAGGCCCACCAGCTCTCTCAGCCTTTCTTCACAGGAGAGCTGCTCCAGTCCCTTAATCGTTTTAATAGCGCCTTCACTGGATTCACTCCAGTAGCTCCATATCCCTTTTGTGCTGGGGAACCCAGAACTGGACACAATGCTCCAGGTGTAGCCTCGGCAGGGCTGAGTAGAGGGGAGGATCATCTCCCTCAGCCTGCTGGCAGCACTATTCCTAATACACCCCGAGATATCGCTGGCCTTCTTGGCCACAAGGGCACAGTGCTGGTTCATATTGAACCTGCTGCCCACCAGTACTCCCACATCATTCTCCACAGAGCTGCCCTCCAGCAGGTCACCCTCCAGCCTGTCCTGGTGCTTGGGGTTTTTCCTCCCCAGGTGCAGGACCCTGCACTTGCCTTTGTTGAACTTCCTGAGGTTCCTCTCGGCCCAGCCCTCCAGCCTGTCAGCCTCCTTCTGAATGGCAACACAGCCCTCTGTGGCATCAGCCACTCCTCCCAGCTTTGTGTCATCAGCAAGGGTGCGCTCTGTGCCATCATCCAGGTCACTGACGAGTAAATTGAACAAGGCTGGACCCAGCACTGATCCCTGAGGGACACCGCTCGCTGCAGGCCTTCAACTAGACTGCACCGCTGAGCACAACCCTCTGAGCTCTGCCATCCAGCCAACTATCAGTCCCTCCGCCGGTGGTTTTACTCAGCTGGGCAGGTGAGCTCCACCACAACCTTCTCTCCCTCCCCCTTCTTAAAGGGAAAGGGAGAGAAAATACAATGATAAGGGCTCAAGGGTTGAGATAAGGACAGGGAGATCACTCAGCAGTTATTGTCATGGGCAATAGACTCAACATAAGGAGATAAATATTGTTTATTACCTCTCACTAATAAGCTAGAGCAGCGAGAAACTCAAAACAAATGAAAAACACGCCAGATGGAGGTGAGGCTGCCTGGCCTATAGTTTCCTGGGTCCTCCTTCTTGCCCTTTTTGAAGACCGGAGTGACACCAACTTTATTCCCATCCTCATACACCTCTCCTGTTCTCTGTGACCTCACAAAGATTATGGAGAGTGGCCTAACAGTAACATCTGCCAGCTCCCTCAGCACTCATGGGTACATCCCATCAAGGCCCATGGATTTGTGGATGTTGATTTTACCTAAATGACGTCTGACCTGATCCTCCTCGACCAAGGGAAAGTCCTCCTTTCCCAGACTTCCTCTAGTGTCCGAGACTCCTGGGGCCTGATCTTAGCAGTGAAGACAGATCAAATACAGCTTTCAGTAAGTCTGCCTTCTCTGTACCCTTCATTACTGGGGTACCCACCCCATTCAGCATCGAGCCCGCGTTTTCCCTGGTCTCCCTTTTGCTGCTGAGGTATTTGAAGAAGCCCTAATGCTGTCCTTGACATCACATGCCAGATTTAATACCAAGTTGGCCTTCTTTATCTCATCCCTGCATATTCTGACAACATCCATAAGTCTAAGTTTCTTGTTTACTAGTCAGAAAATAAATAAATAAATAAATAAATAAATAAATAAATAAATTTGAAGTGATCTCTGAGTTTGGACAGCAGTTACATAGATAGCAGTATGTTCCATTTCTTTCTTAGGCAGCTCAACAGGCAGCTCTGTTAAGCGACAGATGAAAAATACAAACCGAGAAAGGTAACATAAAGAAGCAGAGACAAGAAAAATGCTAAGGAACTTAGTAATTATCCTGTGACTTAGTAAATATCCTAAGTTGAACCGTATAAACAAAGTGCTTCAGACGAATGTCAGTTCCAGTTTCAGAAACACGCCTCTAAGAGTATGCTCCATTTCAGTTATTAGGACTAACTTTCCAGGGTGAAACCACATTTTTAATGCTGTCTCATGGACTTGTGAGGTGTATTTAACTTAAATTTCCCATGTTTGCCAAAAAATAAAATTTATCTACATTTTCTGATTTTATTCCTTACTACAATCTATGCTGGCTTGTTGTTGTCTTTGTCTCTTTAAAAAAATCTCCAGAGCAGGCCTTAGCTTTGTAGTTTTCCACTCCCCTAGTACAAACTGGTGTTTATCATCTTGTACTTCAGCTGTAAACACTCCTCTAAATCTGAGCCCATACATCCATAAGAGTAGGAGTCCTAAATTAAGACTTAAGTGTGTGCTATCCGGGAAGGGTTTGCAAGTATCTGAATTCAACATAAACACTAGAGAAGATGAACTACTTTTTAGTGGTGCTGCTGGGATATAAAAAACAAAACCAACACCAACTTACCAACCAAGCAAAAACTCCACATATTTATCTCACAAATACACAGGCAAAAGCTTGGGGCTTATTTGGAGTTCCTAGAGGTGGAGTGCTGATTTTATGTGATCAAGAAAACAGGAAGCTCATCCCTTATAAACACATTAATGCTGCCATTGCAAAGGTGTTAGGTATTTATCAAGTTATCCAAGCTGACCAAAAAAATAAACCTGCAGAGGGTATTTGGACCATTCTGGCTTCTTAGAAATATCCATCTGAAAGTAAAATAATACATTTTCTGACATACTGAGTCATAGGTGAAAGTGAGCTAATGTAACGCTCCTCTGAGCTCACAATCAGGCCGCTCAGATCTTTTGAGCATGTCATGAAGTTGATGTCAAATCAGCTGATGTCAGCTGATAAAATGAAAGTTAACACCTGCAGTTCTAGATGTGATTTCGAATTTCTACCGGATCTTTGATTTTTTACTGGTTAAAAAACAAACACTATTGGTTCATACGGACAAAAATAATCTAAGACATCGAATCTGATTCAGAATTTGATGCCTTAGTATGAGTAAGAACAATACTTTTTATATCTTTTACAAGCTCTTTTGTGATTATTGTAATATAAGTTATTATTGAAATTTACTAATTTAATAGATTTAATAAATTGTCAAAAATTATTACTTTGATAATTATTAATGAGTAATTTCATGGAAAACTCCAAAATTATGATTTTCATGAGTAGATCTAAAACTTAGCTTTAGAAAATTTAGAATGATGAACAATAGCCATGACCTAATAATAATTTGAAGTGGGATTAAAAAATAAATAAATAAATAGGTAACTTTTTGAATAATAGGAATATATCTGAAATCTGAAAGGAGAAAAAGCTTGTTGAAGTGCTGTAAAACAAGAAGGACCACCAGAGCTGTTCAAAGACCAGATATTCCCTTTAGTTTATCTATGCGTTTCTGTGTGCAAGTTGGGGTGAGTTGTCCTTTACTGATCCTGATACAATATGTAAGCTCTACATTTTTACATAGTCAGTGAAGCTGTGAGGCATAAGGTCATACATCAGCTGAACATAAATCAGTAGCTGGAGGAGTCAGATAAAAGCAAACATATTACTGGGAAATTTACCAGAGTATTTCCTGTACTTGTGAAAAGGTCAGCTGTAGAACTTGAGGGCAGCTTTGTGTTTTTTAAAAAAATGTACCCATTTGGACAGAGAACATAGAAAGCTATGTGCATTATAGAGATCTAGTAAGTATAACTTATGAAAAACACTACTACAAATTTTTGGTTAGCTGGTAGATAATTGAGGTGAGAAGTAAATGTTCTGATAGGAAAAAGACTATTGCAAGAAAATAGAAAACCTTGGTCTCCAAAGCTGCATTTTCATCCACTAGATTCTTGATAACACACTGTCCGTCCACTTATATTGACACAAAAAAATAATTATTGTTCTACTTACAGTTAAAGTTTGCCTACAATAAAATGATGCAAAAGCCTGGAAAGTTTGTCTTCCTGATAACAATTCCTTGCAAATTTCCAAAACAAATACAACATGGATCTTTGAGTCATCTGTTTTACTGTGAAATACAGCTTGTAGTCTAAATTGATTAGATGAATGTTCTGTTGCAAATAATCTACATCCTGTAGATGGGGTTATCAGACTATATGCAAATGAAGGAAAACCCATTTTTTTTTAAATTTATCTAAAATCAAATACTTATTTCAGAATGAGTGACTTGGAAATACCTGATGTCATGTTCTCTACTGTGCAGTTCTTTATTTTTGAAAAAGAAAATAAACTTTTCTATCATTTATTGTGATAAAATAATCTTTGATAAAATAGTATAGGAAAGAACACCAATGCAGACAACAGGCAAGTGATTTAAAACAGATGTGAAATTCCCTCTATGTAGAAAATTATAGGCACTGGTGATGACATTAGATGCATATGACTAATCACAGTTAATGCTTGCTGTTGCCAATTAGACTTATTAGCACAAGCAATTTGAGCACAGGATGACATTACTTTAATTACTGTAAGCAGCTTGTTCATTTATTGAGTAGTGTGCATTTAGAAAAGGGTTACTCTATCTACAAATTAATCATAACCTTCTTCATCATTAGAAATTCAGGAAAACTGAGGGAAGAAAGACTTTACCATGGAAAGAGAAAAAATTGGGTGATGAAAGTCTGACAGTAATTTTAGTATTTTACTACTATTTTATTTTTTGATAAAAAGACAAAAGCTATTGTATGATTTCTGTCTGAAAGCTGTACGAGTGGGATAAAATTGCTACCATTAGAGTTAAGGCAAGACATTATGACCATTAGGTGGTAGCAATGCAAAAAAAATCTTGTGAAGATGTACAGCAAAAAATAAGGCTGAACATATCTAGAGGAAAGAAAAAAAAAAAAAAAAAAAAAAAAAAAAAAAAAAGCTGAAAAAGAAACCCAGAACTTATTTTCTACTCTTTTATCATATGAAGATTCACTCCATTTTTTTAGTCATCTGCACATGCTTCAGTTCCTTTGCACATGGAAGAACTTTTTTCCCCCTTTCTGGAGCAGTGATTTTTTGTGGTAGACTGCCACAGGTTGTTCTCGGGATGAGTATATTTCTGTTCAGAATGATCTCTTGTTTCTCATTTCTGTGCTGAAGACTATACTGTGAAGATTTCTAGCAATACATACCGAAGTGTTAAAAGGCAGAGGTATATACACAGCAGCAACCCAAGTGAAACTGTAAGATTTCAAAAAATGAAAGCATTTGACAAATTCTGTCTGGCTTGTCTGGGACTTGCTGATTTGTTGTTGGTTGTTTTGCTCTTGTTTTGTTTGTTTGTTTGTTGTTTTTAAAACAAGGTCACCACTTAAAAGTTTCTTTGCTCTGGGTGCACACAGTGTGCAATATTACCTGAAAATTTACAGTGCTTTTGTCAATGACTGCGATCACAGCATCTGGTACTCTATGATGACACTATCAAAATAGTCATGAGACAAGGATGAGGTTGAAGAGTGAATGTGAAGGCTGCTGTATTTTCCTGGCTGCAGAAATATATTTTTATTCCTCGTGAGTTCTTTGCATAAACTTAAACAAAACAAAACAAAAAATCAACATCGACAACACCACCACCTGCAGTGTTTGCAGCCTGAAGGGTATGAATACTACAAGGCATATTTGCAATGACAGTCCTATTAGCAAACATTGGTGGGCAGTAAATTTTCCATTGTTGTTTTGATTTCTTAGCCATGGAGATACCATTGCATTGCCAGTGAGCAATTCTGGGCCACAGAAATTATTTCAAAGAAAGAAGGACTTGGCCAGTGTTATTCCAGGAACAAAGCCCAAAGGAGGAAGAATTAGCACTTCAGGCTGCTGGGTAGGAAAGGGCATTGAGCCGTTGGCTGGAGAAAAGAGAATCCCTAGAGAAATGTGGAGCAGCATATTCATTTCAACATTGTTCTTCACTCACTGTGAGCATCCCAGACGTGAAACACAGCTTTGCACACATTTGCACACAAGATGCAATGCTGTGTGTGAGGAATCCAGCGACCTCCTGACCACTAATTTGCATCCCTCTAATAATCTAATTCACATTTTGATAAGATGTGGAGGAGGCAAGAAAGGAAGGGGCAATCATACCGCTGTAGTTTAAGTTGTTCATAAATACACAATTCAATAGGGAGGAAGAAGACCTTGCCAATGTTTTTGGTATTTTGTGATGAGGTACAATTAAAAGCATATTTACTATGCAACTGGTATTCTGCTCTGATCTGGCCAAGACTAGCTATTACAGCTATCCCAAGCAAGCATTATTCTCTGTCACTGCTGGTGGTTCTTTCCATTATCCTGCCAGCTACTGTATTCAAATTGTTGGCAGGATCCTCTCGCTGCATTTATCTAGTTTGAAATTTAGATATCCCTGTCTGCTAAGTGTGGAGAACAGGCTCAAACTCTGCTAGTCCTGATCCTATCCTATTATTCTTTGGCATGCCTTGAGAAATAAATTAACTAATTTTTATCAGGTTGCATTTGCACAGACTATGGGGCTCTTCCAAAGACAGAAGTCACTGTGTGATCTCCAGGCTTAGACTGATAGAAAGAAGTAATGTAAAAAGATAGAATTGGTTTTTGTTCTTGTTTCGTGACCTGAGGTTCTATTTTGGCTGACTATAGTAGTCAGCAGCACGTTATTCTGTACTTACCTTATGCAAATAATTTCTATAATGAATGCATTTCCCGGTGGTGAACTACCCACCTCACTCACATTAGAGACTCACAAATGCTTTTTACTCTATCACACCTAGTCACAATGCTCATGAGGCAAATAAGGAGCATTCAGCATAATTATATTTCCATAATACTGATGCTTCTTAAGTTTCCTTTGTGATGATCTTTCCAGAGTCTTCTGCAACCCTTTATATTATTAATACAATTTTCTTTGGCTAGTTTCTTAAAGTAAAAAATCTAAATAAGCCTGTATGTTTTAGAACAGTCTGAAATATCTTAAGGCAGCTTTCATGGGGAGCTGCAAAATGAGGAATGCTTGCAAACTAGAAGCACAGAGTAAACAAGAATATGTAACTCCCAGTAAAAATATTTAAAAAGTAAGCTTAAGTGCAAAGCATATAGATATTGTTCAGAGCAACTGAGTAATTCTGCGCTAGCTGTTCAGTCATCCAGTGATCCCATTCTCATTTCATGTCAGTGTCAAGCTATTTGTAAACATGCTGGCTCAACAACAGAGTCCAAGCCCTGTTCACATACATGTTCAACTTTCTTTGGCTCCTTAATATGCACCACCCTATTGCTATTCCCATGGGCCAGCAGCTACTGTCTCAGCCTGTATCGTACAGGGCCAACCTGACCACCAGATAGTACTCAATAAAAGATTTCCTATCAAACTGTAGCGTGTAGATACGTTAATGTTCCGTAAGACTGTCTAAATTCCCATCCTCTGTCTTCTCTCTCTGTTTCTTAACTGTCCTGATTTAATTACAGAAGTTGATTATAGTCCCATCTTAGGAGACAAGGAGTTTATCATTGGTAGAACATTTGGATACAAGCCTGTAACCTACACTGTGTTTCTGGGCGTCTCAAGGTACCTTCACCCTGATGAAGGGGATCCTACTTCTCCATTGACTTTTAAAACATGGTTATCAATTATTGATGTGGAAAAGGCTGCACATAGAAAGGCAACAAAATTTGTACTCTGAACTGAAATAGGAGAGCAAAAATAGAAGTAATCTGCACCATGTTGCAAAATGACAATATTGAATAAAAACAGGCAATATTCTAAAGAATAAATAACATTCTACATAATATTCTGAAGAATACTGTTCTGAAGAATATAGAATAACAATAAAAGGTACTGAGAACAACAGCAGAGATGATCAAAGGTAAGAAACATTTGCATATATAAGATAAATAGAATTTGCTTTCTGTGCTGAAAAAAAGTGACTGAGAACATGATGAAGAGATTTAAAATCATGAAGAGGAAATGATCAGTTTTCTACACCACAAGAAGTTCATTGAACTAAATTATCAAGCCACAGATTTAAAAAAAAGGAACTACATAACTAAATTTGGAACACTGCTACAAATTACTGTGGAAGGAAAAGCTCGGACAGGTTCAAAAGTGGTTGGAGAAATTAATGGCAGAGAATAAAAACATCAGGACTGTTCAGTGTATTGGAACACCCCTCAGCTCAGGAAGTCCACATGCCACAGACCGTTGTAAAAGGGGGGATATCAGGAGCAATGGCACTGCACTTGTCTTTTTCTTCTTCCTTCCCCCAGCCATCTATTACTGTCTCTCTGAGTCAGATTGGTAGTAGATGCCCGCTTGAAAAAGCAAGCTTTGAACAAAATCTGTATTAAAAGGAGGTATTAAAATGTAAAACATTTCTCATTCATGTAAACAGACTTATGTATTAATCACAGAAATACTGGCATAATCAGACATTTTAAAGTACAAATGGAAATTTTCTATCAGCTGGCTTCAGATTTGTTAGATGAGATATTAGTTGCACTCCAGCAGTGCCTCCAGCTAAGGAGAGCGAGTCCCAAAGCAATGTGTGTGATTATGACTGTATTTTCATATAGTATGTCTACAGGGATTAAAAATTGTTTTGAAAGTGGAGACTGACTGACTTCAGAGTCATCTAATTCATCACTGAGATACAGTCCTTTTATGCCAGTTAGTTGCTTTTGCCAACTGCAGATGAAGAAATATTTTAGTCGGAATATTGGAGCTTGCCAATAGTTCATACACTTTCCTTACACTTGAGTTTAATAGCTACTTAGTCTAAGTAGTACCATTATGATAGTAAGTTAACTGTGCCAAAATCTGGAAATATTGACATTAAAGCTAATTGAAAAACACTGATTCTGACCCTTAAGAAAGTTCACCCTTTCTGTATGTCCTCTTTGAGACTGTAAATACTGGTTAGAGTTTGGAATAGGTTACACATCCTACATCTTTATAACAGAGTCCTGCTTGAGAGCAAATCACACATCAAGAACTGTTTTCTTTTTCTATTGATAAGTTCTGTATTACAAAAACACTTACACAAGGCTGATCTTTACACAACAATAATTTCCTTACTTTTCCCTAATGCATGTCCCTACAAGCAGGTTTTAATTCTTTATTCTTTCCTGTTAAAATTGCTTCTTAATTTTTGATCTGTGATGCAATCTCCACAGGAGTATTATATATTGATGTTTACTTTAAATATTTCTTTATTATATGATAAACTGCCAAACACTGTTACCAAGAGGACCCCAATATTTTGTTATAACTCATATTTACCTACATCAGGCCTATTTCTTTTTTACCTACATTACACCTAATTCTTTAATATCAAGAGCATATCAAAAAATTCAACATCCACAACAGCTTGAATTATTGGCCTTATTTTTTTTGTCATGTTTTTTTTTTCTAGAGCATACATACTGTGTAACTTCGTGTTAAGTGAAAGTGTAATCACAAATTTAAAAAAAAAAACAATCTAAAAGTTTCTAGAAACCTTCATATCATTTATTATAATGACCATAATTCTTTAAGACATAGCTACAGAATAAAAGGAAAATTTCAGTTACATCTATGGCTGAAAAGAAAATATGCTAGCAAGAACAGGTACAATAGCAGATGATAGGTAAACCAAAAAGTAGAGTAGGTCAGCATTTGACCTATGGTCTGTAAAGTGCTGAAATCAGCTGAGGAAAAGGAAGGCAGAAAGGAAGGAGGGAAGGAAGGCAGAAAGGAAAGAAGAAAGAAAAGAGGGAAGAGAGGAATGGAGAAAACTGTATCATCTTGAAGTCAGGGATGGCAATCTAACAGATTCTGACAATCTCCCTTTACCTTTTTTTTTTTTTTTTTTCCCCTCTTTTTAAGTACTAATACCACCCACATTTTTCTGAAGAATTATCTGAGCCCAAGGTGCTCTAATTGCATCCTTAAACCAGGTGATGGAAGAACACTGATTTTATAAACTATTTCACGAACGTGTTTAATATTTACTATCATAAATATTTTTTATTATATAACTTTATAACTATTTCAGCAAAATTTAATATGAAGACTACCTGAGGAACCAGACCGAGCAATAAAACAGAATCTAGCAAACAGAATGATAAGAATACATAGATGTGCATACAGACAAATGTAATTCACTTTGCTTACAGTGGAATTTGTCTGCAGATAAGAGGACTAATTTACTATTTAATGTTTTCCAAATAGTCTATGAATTAGTACTTTGTTTTAAAAATGCTGTCTTGAGAAAAGATTAAGATGCTTCTTAATAACCCAGAATGACTCAGAAGGCTTCATGGTTGACACCAATTGCATTTTAAAGGTCTTCATTTGCAGAATTCTAATAAAAAACATTTTAGATGCCTCTAAATATTGAAATGGTTTTGAAATCATTAAAATTTCCCTAAATATCACATACATTCTTTAAATAGGAGTTAATGCAGGAATATAAAGCAAATAAAATAAGCAAGCTAACCATAAATATACATAAAATGAGTAAATTTCATTTATATAAACTATGAATGCCATTTTCTAACAGTAGACCGCACTGTGATAACTGACAGATAAATGTGATGCTCTTTAAAGATGCGGTAACAATTTCTGAAACCAAGATCAAGATTTCTGTTATGAGAGAAAGCATGGAAAAGAAAATGATCTAGCTATTTCTAACATCTGATCTTCAGGTCAGAAAAAAAGCAGAACTGCCACTTCAAAGGATAAGATTATTTTCTTACTGTTCTAAAACTGCTGTAATTACTAGCATTATGCACACAGGATCTATAGGACCTTTGCAATTAAAGGAATTAGCTAATATGTGGCAAGTCCCTGCTGTTTATGCAGACCAACAATGAATCTTCCAGCATTTTTTTCATTAACTGACATTTTCATACTTGAGTTACAAATGAAAATGTGGCCATGGAAAACATCACATTTTTAACAGTCATGGTCTAAAATTTGAAACCACGTCTGTGATATTTGTTTCAGAGATGCAATTCAATGCAGTCTTAGGACAGCACAAACTGAGTTTTTTCACCTTCATGGTTGTATTTTTTTTTTTATTAATATTTTTAACAAGCTTGTTTTCTTCAGGTTGAAGTCTATAACAGAAGATTTAGTCAACACTGACATTCTTCAGAATTATTTTGAAAATATATTTATTGTTACAGTCTTACTTTTCTTGCAGGGTAAATGAATAAAAGAAGGAAAAAGTGGTCATTCATAGAATCAAATGAAATACGTAAATGTCCTTTAACATATGGGGCATTTATCTTTCTTCTATTCTGTTCTGTTCATTTTATTGAGGTGTCTATTTTTCTGAGTGAAACATGGGAAAATAGAATATGGAACAAACCTTGAGTGACCTCATTCAAAAATAAGGCATCTCAGTTTATCTGAAGTAATGAAAAATGGAAAGCACATATCTTATTTTACATTGCAGCATGGTCAAAGAAGTTTCTGTGATAGTCAGAAGGTGTCTGCTGCTAAATAATGCAGCAGAAGGATTTGCATTGTTTCCCCTATATTGACTGGTGAATGTTCCCTTACAACCAAGTTTTCCAACTGCTTATGCTCTTAAAATACCGATAATTTCAGTAAGTTCTTACTGGAAGCTGTTTGCCAGTGAGGCTTTATATACTGTTTTGATTATAATGCACAAAACTTGAAAGATTATAAGCTAATTTTGAAAATATCCTTTTCAGACGTCACATTTCATAACCCATTGTCTTTTTGCACCTTTAGCTATAGTTCAACTTCACATTTTATTGAATTTCTGAGTGTAAATAACTGCCTACTTATAAAACATTAGATTGTACTTCCTACAGCAGTTGATAGCTCTACTAGTCCTATTTAAGGGGACCCCTAGGAGCAATAGGATATTACACTGGAGCAGAATATCAATTACCAGGAGAATTTTTGAAAGGAAACTACATTTATATACACTAAATGAACTTATTTGACAAAGTTCTCCATAAAATTGATGCAGACTATCTGCCATACCAGTCAGATATTAAGAATCTTGAAACTTATTGAGCCTTTGGATTTTACCTAGATTGATATAATGTTAAAGAGTTGCCTGTGATCAACAGACATTTTAAAAATGCCTCTGAAATAACCTCTGTATAAGTCCCAGAAAGAACCCATCTTTTAAAACAAGTCAGGGCAGACAACTGAAAGCTGATGAAGCTCAAAAGTCCTCTCCATATAAACAAGAATTTTATACTCATTTTCCATAAAAGTGACTGGATTTGGCATGTTACAAGATACATTTTTGACCACTTGGTAGTACAAACACAAAAAGGTCTATGAAAAAGAGTGATGTAAAAAGAAGAAAAAATGCTAATAAGACACTGTTTTACATAGTAAGGAGGAATTTAAAAAAAAAAGCAATTTATGCAATAAATAGCTAACTAATAGTCTGTTTTTATGGATCTATGGGTATCTTTACCTAATAGTGGAGGTAGTCCTTCTGACCACCTATAATATTTATTTGTTGAATCGTGTGGGTGATGCCATATTCTGTAGTTATATCAATTCTCTTCACAAAGTTGTATTAATTATATTCTGGACATATAAAGAAAAATAAACTGGAAACAGAATAATTATTCCCATTTTTATCATGCTAGGAAAATACACCTTGAGAAGAGAAACATTACAGAAACATTTATAAAATTGCTTGTTTTCTTCTTGAAGTGCTAATGCACACCATTTACCTTTTCAAGACAGTAGATATCTAATGAAAAACAGGCGTAAGTATTTTAATAGTCTATAATTTTACTTGTTTTTTGTCCAGTATATGCAAAGCTTATTTGATAAATATTATTCAATTACACAAGAAAACTAGTAGGCTAGCTGTCTGCCAGACATATTTCTGCATTTTTCTGGTTTATTTAATTTGCTTTATTTGATTATTTAGGTAAAAAGTATCCTGTAAATTTTCAGTAATAATGAACCGCTGGGGAGGAAGGAAGGAAGGAAGGAAGGAAGGAAGGAAGGAAGGAAGGAAGGAAGGAAGGAAGGAAGGAAGGAAGGAAGGAAGGAAAAAGGATAACACAGACGGAAGCACCTAACCATTGAACTAATCTGAAAAAAAGTACCCTTTTGTTTTACTTCAACATTTGTAGACTTGAAGTGTTACAATTCAGGTGAATAATAAATATATTTTTATATTTTATATAAAAGGAAAAAAAGTATAATCTTGCTATGGAAATTGGTTTATGAAACCAGGCATTTGAGACTGACATTCTGAAGAACAAACATATCCTTTTGTGAAACATTTAAATATTTTTTTAAGCTTCTAGGTAATTATTAGGCAAGTGTGTTTGTTTATTTATTTACTTATGTAGAAGCACTAACATTATCTATCTTTATTTATCTGACTCCTAGGACAGGATTTAGGACAGGACTGGAGAAGAGATGGTTCCAGGGAGATCTTTAGGCCTCCCAGTACATAAAGAGGCCTACAGGAAAGCAGGAAAGGGACTCTTTGTCAGGGAGTGTAGCTACAGAACAAGGTGTAATAGCTTTAAACTAAAAGAGGGTAGATTTAGAATAGATATTAGCCCAGAGTAGCTGTGGATGCCCCATTCCTAAGTGTTTAAGACCAGGTTGGATGGGGCTTTGGTAGCCTAATCTAGTTAAAGATGATCCTGACCATGGCAGTAGGGTTGGTCTAAATGATATTTAAAGTTTGCTTTCAACCCAAACCATTCTACGATTCTGTGATCATCACTGCATTTTGAACACTGGACTCTGTTCTCTCTGTGTTCCAGGGCACTGCACCAATTACAGATTACATTAGTGGGCAGAAGTTAATGTGCATAGCATTAGTAAGTGCAGTGCCTCCTTTCTGTGGAATACCAATGCCGTTCTCTGTTAAATTGCAGTCTTCTCTAGCTGCTCACCTTCATTGTGTACAGGTGTGTAAGCTGTGTGGTTAATTCTTCATAAAACACTTGGTGTAAATTTCCCATGATTATTACAACAGGCTGTGACAAGCAGGGACTACTGATTCACATTCTATCCAGTTTCCATTGACATTAGACATAAGGTCTTCTGTGAGCGGAAGACTTCAGGCCCAGAAAGATGGGAAACAAAACATGAAAATTCAGTGATCGCTGCTTTATAAAAATAAATCTTTTAATGTTGGCTTCATGCTAAGATTCTTAAAATGCTGAAGTCTTTCTACATCCAGCATCAAATATCTAAGACATTTCCCAAATCTGATCTTATAATTTTGCTTTAGGATTGCTGATAGCCAAGCAGGTGGATTTTTTTTTTTAAACTAGAATCAGTTTGTCTTACAGAATCTTAAACATGACAAGTGACTCCCTTGTTTTCCGAACTATGCTTAGCAGAATTTCCTTTATAGGCCATTTACTTATTTCTTAACTGTAGAATTAATTGTGAATAATTCTCACTCAGTAAAGAGAGAGGAGTTGAGATAAGGTGGCCTAAGTAAAAAGGCTTCCTTCCACCCACCCACTGCAAACACAACATATTGAATCAAAATCATTACAAAATGTAACATTTACTTGCTATTAGTTCTTGACTTCATTTAATACAAATCTATGAGAATACGTTAATACCTTTAAAATACCTTTATAGTAAAATAATGCATTTTCCACTTCATATTGTTGTAGTTACATTTAAACTATATAAGTACTTTCACAAAGACAGCTCTAGTTTTTGAAATTCTGTGTATCTCTGAAAATCTGCTGCAAAGTCTGTTCCTGAAGGACTGCACTCCATGGCATGGGCCTGTATTGGAGCAGTTCCTGAAGACCTGCAGTATGTGGGAAGCACCCGTGCAGAATCAGTTCAGGAAGGATGTCATCCTCTGGGAGGGACCCCCATGCTTGAGCAGGGGAAGAGAGTGAGGGTGAAGCTGTGGCAGAAATGAAGCATGTGGACTGATTGCAACCCTGATTTACCCTTCCCCTGTGCCACGTGGGGAGAAGAGCTAGAAGAGGGTTGGTGGGGGGAAGGTGTTTTTAGCTTGCTTTTAATTCTCTCTGCTCTTGTCTGTTATCAATAAGCAATATACTTCATTAATCTCCCTTATGCTGAGTCCGCTTTGCCTGTGCCAGTAATTGCTGAGTGATGTCCCTGTCCCTATCTCAACCCACAGGCCTTTTTTCATTGCCTCTTCTCCCTCTGCTCTTTTGAGGAGGGGGACAGAAAGAATGGCAGTGTGGCGTTTGGCTGCCTACAGGTGTGAAATAACAACACCCTCATATATACAAAATAAAGTATTCAAAAATCTGGACTAACAGACTTTCTTCTGATGTCCAAACTCACAAGTTTGTGTGATAAATTCCAGAAATGGTTTACCTTCCCCTCCAAAGTGGTATTTCTTCTGTTCTAACTACTTGAAAAATTTCAACAAGCCACCTCTAAAGAATAGGTCATAGAGGGTTCTGCAAAGAGACCGACCTTTAAAAAATGATATTGAACTGTACCACCTATTAAAGCCTGACATCTGCTGAGGCTTAAAGGTCAAGGAAGTCATGCAATTTAATAAATAATATATAAGAATGTCAAGAGTAATTGTCCTTCATATCTTCCACTTTTTTAATGTCCATTGCCTAGTAAAAGAAAATCCAGCAGTCTTATATGCAGAGATTTTATGGGACTTAAACCATTTAATTACTTTTATAAATTTTTGAGGTCATTACAGTTAATTAAAAGTTTGATTTTATTGATTTCCTCTCTATAAAAAAGAAGTCAGCTCTTAGATCACATTCAGTGCTTTTCTAAACTTCTCTTGGAGAATTTAAAAGAAGACAAAAAAGAAACTGATGGGGATAGTTTTCTGAGCAATATAAAAGGAATATCTTAATTTGAGAAGCCATTTATCTCTTCTTATTATTCGAGAACCTTGGGTATTTACAGAACTGTCACTTCTATAATCTATCTGATCAAAGTAATCATAAAAAAAAAGTTAGCAAAGTGGAGTGGAAACTAAGAGTTTAGAGAAATGTGAGGCTTATTAAAAAAGGAGCACAATGCATCAACCTACCAAGTATGTGATCTTAAACATAATGAGCCCTTACATTCAGAAGATAAAAGAACCCTACAACATTTTTCATAATATGTATAATATCAGCACTTTTCTATGACCTACAGGTCACAAGGAAGCTTTCCTTTATTTTCTTGCAAATTCAATCAGAAAATATATGAAATGTACTGACATAAATCCATTACTGACATTAAGTTTATAAAAACTCATGGGGTTTCCCTAAAACCCAAAGTTTAACCAAACTTTGCAAATGTACCTGACCCAAAGCAGTGCACAAGTACTTTCTGTATAATGTATACATGGATTATGAGGCTTTCGTCCCCATGGGAGGCCTTTAATCCCCCAGGTACAATAAACTCTCAAGGTTTCCTGATTATCAGTCTGGATTGCTTCTCTCAATTTTCCCTTTGATGAAAGAAGAGCTACAGAAGATCTAAGACTAGACTGAAATCTCTTATCTCTTTGATACTACACAGCAGAAATGAGTAGACTCCATTAAACTCTTTCTTATTTGATACTAAAGAGTTGACATCTAATACTCAAAGTAGAGGCCTAGAAGGCCTAGAAGGCCTTTTCACTTCTGTTTCTTGGGATGATAAAAAGAAAGCAAGCTGTATAAATCTGTGAGAATCTGTAAGCTGAAGAACAGAGCGTATGATTTTTCCTGGACTGTGTAAGAGAAAATGGACCATCATGGTCTGAATGCCTTCACTGCTAATAGAAAAAAAATAGACCCCTGCCACTGTGTAGCCCTCTGAACAATGACTAGGTACTAGCTAAAAAGTTCAAGTGGAATTCGAAAGAAAGTAAGAAGACATATTTACTCACATAAGAACATATAAAAGGAATTCAGCATCGATCTTACTGCAAGTCTTACTGAACTGAATGCAAGTGTTATAGGACTGTCAGTATATAATTTTGAAAGTTATTAATACTGAAGATTTTGCAAGTAGATTAGGAAAAAAAAAAAACATTAGTAATTGCACTGTGCGTGATAGGAATAGTTTTCAAACATAGATGGGGAAATATGCATATTTAAGTGTTATAATTCTGGATTTTAAAAATGTAGGCCTTGGAAACATGTATGCACACTTGCAACATGCACCTATTACAAGTTCTAAGGAATTAATGTAATAAGAATTTCTATTTCTTGTGTGCCACTAGGTCATATAATCATTGGTTGATAATGATGAAAGGTTTACTGAATATTCACTGTATATTTGACAGAGAAGGAGATATGTACTATATTAAAGACATGCACTATATTAAAGAGAAGGAGGTATGTACTGCAGTGAGAAAGAGTTTAGAAAAGCAATTAGGGAAGAGCTGCGAACATAATTGTCTTCCTGTTTATTATATCATTATTAGAGACCTAAGCTATACCTGCTGCAATTTTATAAGTAATGATGTATACATATAAGTATGATTGTAACCTAAAATAAATAAATAAACTGTAGATTCTAAGAGGCTAATGCACATTACTGAGCTGCACACAAAGCAGTGAGACATCTGCTAAAATATAGCCAGCTTCCATAATAGTGCATAGTGCCTTGGCCTTTTTTCTTTTTACTTTTTATTACACTGGGAATAAACTCTTCAAAATTCTGTTCAATTAAGTATATAGATCTTATTCTGCAGATAAGAGTGTCTATTTTTCACCTTGTAATCATTAGGTATAAGGCATAATGCTGAACATGATGACAGACAGTTCTGTGAAATTCTGAATAATAGTTTGGAATAAATTTTGATCCAGTATCACTAATTCAAAATACAGTTGCTGTTTTCACTAAAGGGCTCCTAATTTATAGTCATATATAATCCTGGTTGTTAGAAAGTGAAGGGATAAGGATAATTGCTAATGTTCAAATGGCATAGGCCAAAGAGCTCCGGAGTTAAATCAAAGGATTTCTCCTCTTATGGTCCAGATTCAGGTTCCAACTAAGACAAAAAATAAAAATTAAAAAAACAGACTACTTCTGACTGTCTTTGCAATGTCTGGATTATGCAAAACTTTTTTTTTTTTTTTAGATTTATCTGAAAAGAGGAGTAGAGGAGTTTAATGGAGGCTGTATATTGTGTTTCATGAAAACTACTAGTGTATATTAGTGTATAGTGTATATTGTGTTTCATAAAAACTGTCATGAAAAATACTAGAAGCAATTTAACTTTTCTCTGTGCTGTACAATGATAGGATGAAAGGGAACAGACACAAGTTGCAACATGGAAAATTCCAATTAGATAAAAAGGAAAAAAACCTAATCATCATCTTGAGGACAGTCAGACACTGGAGCAGGGTTCCACAGAAATTTCTACCTTTGGAGATACTCAGAACTTGGCTGATTAAGTCTCTGAAGAACTAGATCTAGTTAGGCATGCTGCCACCAGGGGGCTGAACTAGATGACTTTGAGAGTTTTTTTCCAATTTAATTACTGTATCAGTGCATGAAAATAAAAAAGAAAATCAGTTATTTGGTAAGCATTAAGTTAATTTAACCTGGTTTGATAGAAATTATACCTTATGGTTGGTGACATGCTTCATTTTTAGCATTTTCCAAAATCATGGGGAGGGGAGGGAGGGAAGAGTAGACAGAAGAATAACACTATAAGCTTTCTTTCTTCAGGAAAACAGAATAAAAAGAGTGGAAATAACATGAGACAAGGACAGAGAGAATATGAAAACGAGTGATGATCCTACAGCAAAGCAGAAGAATGACAAAGGAAGTATTAAGGGACATACAAAAATATAAGAAGTGAAGGAAGCTGAGTGGTAAAAATGATGAATGCACTGGGAGAGTACAGAAGGATTAAATGTGAAATCAATCACAACAGTAAAAAATCTAGATTACGTCATAGCATAAGCAGGCCTGCAATTCTAAGAAATGCACTGTGCACGGGTTTTGTTGACACAGATAGAGACATATAGGTAGAATGGAGAGATCATCTATTTGACATGCTACTCTTCTGGAGTATTAAGTGTACCTCCATTATTCCTGACACATTCACCGAACATGTTCTCTACAGAAGCCTCCACAAATATCCTCTACTATTAGATTTCTCATCACAATCGTTTTCTAATCATATAGTTTCCATGTCTTTCCTAATAACTAACCACAACTTTTTTCATACAGGTTAATCCAGTCCTACCTTCTTCTAACCATTAGGCGGGGATAATAACTGAACACTTTTTTTTTGTTTGTTTGCTTAAAAGAGTGTCATCATGGCTGCAATTATTTGATATTAGTTTAGGTTCCTACAGGTGATTATGTCTAATCTTCCATAACAGCCAATGAATAGTTAGCCACAAGAGTAACTGGAACAACATGCAGATGGCTGTATCAGTTTAAGTGGAGTCACTCTTGACCATTCTGATTCCCTCTCCACTAACTACCATAGGAGCTTGATACCTGAGTCTTACATAAGCTCCTACAGCTAAGCAGCTGAATCCAATCCTATCTGTCCCCTTACTTCTTCATTCTCAAGCTTTTTCTGTGGGGGAAGTGATTATCTCCACCCCTTAAATACATCCTTTTCTGTAATAAAATAAATCAGGGGTTAGGGGGCACTGCTAAATAAATGAAGTGAGTTTGAAGGGAATTATCCCCCCTGTGTGCATGTGCACAACAGCCGCAGAAAATTGTGTCCTCCCCATACCCTAATTTACTTCAGTCTTGCCAGGGCATTTTACCAGATTTTCTACACCTTAATAACCTTTGATAATGGATTAAGCTTGCCCCAGACTTTCAGCCTTCTCTTATTGTCTCCAAATGCAAATAACCTGAGAGCTTGTATTGTCTCAATATTGGTCTAAATCAAGAGCATGGGCTCCCTCTGTAGCCACTGGAAAGAATAAGCATTATTTGTGCCTATAAAGGGCAAAATAAACAAACAAAAAACCACAGCTTATCTACACAGAAAGTAAAAAGCCTTTTCTTTGTATGTAATTAATAAACATTCATTTTACAATGGAAATACATGCCACTGCACAGGCAACTTATTTAACCTATTTTGTGCGTGATATCATTGACATTTTTATTCTGCAAAGCCACAGCAAAGGTCATGTGCAACACAGGCATTTCTCCCCCTTATTCCACTGAAAATTTTAAAATGTTTTATTAAAAGGTTTTCAAATTTAGAAAAAAAAAAAAAAAAAAAAAAAAGAAATGAAAAAAAAAAAGCCAGTATGTCCACCTTATATATGTATTGGTAGATGCTAGCGTCTTGGAAGCTGTTCAGCACTTGTGATCCCACTGAGAATCAGAAATGTTGTGAGTGGTCAGTGTACATCAGAATCTCAGCATAAATCCTATCAAATGTAACAGGAGTTCTGCCTCCACATGCATTACAGGTGTGAACAATGATAATTTTAAAGCAATTTTCAGCTTTTCATGACCTCATTTGAACCATTTATCTTAACAGGTCATAAAAATCTTGATTTTTGTCGGAGATGAAGTTCTACGTTTGAAAGCTGGACTACTGAGAACTGTTTTAAGCCTGATATCAAATTAGTTTGGTTTTGGAGTGGTTTGGTTTGATTTGCTTTTTTGAAAATTTTCTGGAGGCTTGGGGAGAACAACTTTTACCTCATATTTACTCCTGGTGTGTTCTTACCACCAGGGCATGAGGTGAAAAAACTTCCAGGTGAGAAAAAAATAAAGTTGTTTTCCTATTTCTTTTTTCATTGAGAAGTGGGAGAACTGCCTGTTCAGCTGTCACTTTGTCTTCCCTGTAAGAGATCAAGTGTGCTCAAGACTTTCCACAATAAGAAACACCAAATTTTCCCTAACCTATTTTTGAACTACACACAGATTCTGTAAGAAGTTATCTCTTATCAAAGCAGTAAAAGAATAATTCTGTGCATTTACAGCAGGATAATGAAGGCTATGCAATATTATCCTGCAAAAATTCCAATTGAGTTATGATGAGTCTGTTTTCAGATAAGGAACTAATATTATTTGTAACATAGGCAACATTTTTTATAAGAAGTGAATATTCAGATTGTTTAACATTAATATGCATGTAATATATAAATGAATTATTTCACGTGCTATAAAACAAACAGATCAGAGAGATCATGTTTGCTTCTGAGGGAGGGAGTTTCTCTGAAGCCATCCCCCATCATGGCTGGTCCTGTAAAGAAAGTTGGTGGAGTTGTGGCTCTTCCTGAACTTCAGTGAGGCTTCTGCATATAGGTACTTTGCCCAAAAAGAAACGGTCTGTGGATGCACGAGACTAGAAAATGCAGTAGAATGTGCAACCTATATTGATCCACTACAATAAGAACAGGAAACCCTGGTAAATGGTATTTCTTAGAATATTTCAAATTCTCAAGGCTTTTCTCAGATTAGCAGAAAAACTCTCATCAGGAGAGCTTCTATTTTAGTCTGAATTCTTTAGGATATGAAGCTTATGCAGCAGTATGGGCTGGCAACCTGTCCTTCATAGGTTTGAACCTGTTGGCTTATTTTTATCAAATCTGACATATTTTATTTCCCTGTAAGTTTTATGAAAGAATAATTAAGACTCTTTGTTATCATTTTTCACAATATTATTGGTGTATGTAGCAATTCAGTTTTAGAATATTCCTCCAAAACTTCTATTGTTTCTTTTTTTTTCCTTTTTCTTTTTTTTTTTTTTCTATACACAATTAGCCTAAGATCATTGTGCTTCTTGAACCAAAAAAAAACATTTTAAAAGATATACTATGATCACAATTTTGTTGTAATGATATATGTAGTGTGAATAATAGCACTAGCAGCACACTGATTGATATAATAATAGGAAATTATTAGTTGATATCAGGGTAATTCAGAACAGAAAATAGCCCTTCATTCAGAAAGTATCTATAATATTTAGTTCTATTTGACACTGAGCTGCAGGTGGTAAAATGGGCAAAAGATTCACTCAGTGAAAATTGTCTACATTTTGCAGGAATTACAAAATGGGAAAATGGGAGGAAAACAATAGTAAAAGCTTTGGAAGGATGAAGAAAATGACCCTTCAATTATTATTACTTTTTTTTCTTTTCCTTTAAAAAAATAATAAAAAGCCACCATGTTCTCAGCTCTACATCCATTAAAGAAGAAAGTTCTATACACGTGAAAAAGGAAAATAATCAAGAGGTTTCTTGAAGACTTAAAGAGCAAACTACTTTAGTAATGATACAGTTGTGTATTGAAGTTCTATGTGATTTTCAGATAAATGCAGTGTCATGTTCAACTTGCCTCTTCTTAGGTTAACAATGAGCAACTAGAATGCAAATATCAAAGCGTGGGGTAATAGTGTTAGAAACACTCTAGAGAACTTTGCAGCTCTGTGTCATTGTCTTTGTTAGCCACTGAGCTATCACTAAATCTTTAGATCAGTGGAAGAGTTCACAGCCTTCTTGGCAGCCAGAAATTTTCATTGTGCTTGGATACTCAGAGCTGCCAGTGTCCATAGTCTACTGGAAAGAAATTTCTGTCATTCCCACTCAGAATTAGATTAGCTACAGAAAGCCTTGAGCTTGTGACCTCCATGCTCAGTTAAAGAAAAATTCTGTGTTTGGAGTTAAAATGATGATCTTAAAAATCTACAATTGTTTCCAGTGCAGAAAACTCAGCAACACAAGTTGTTGGTGGCAATGCATGGTAGCAGTCCCCTGGTAAATAGTGAACCAGATGCAAAGCTAGGTATCTCCAAAGCTCTACAATGAATCAATTCTGGTTACCTGGATGATGACCTCCCTCTAACAAAGCATTTTCTTTCTGTAACATTAGTGATTCACTGAAATTATTCCAGCATAGAGACAATTTTATCTTGTAAGTTACCTCACAGTCACCTCACAAGTCTAGAATTCATTTCCATTGCTCAGAAATTCTCACCATTAAGCTCATAGTACAGTCCTTAGGATTTATTTCAGGATTTACCACTTGTTCTCAAAATGAAATCTTCAGTGCAGTAAATACGTATATATGTTATATATATATATGTATGTGTGTGTATATATATATTCCCCAAGCCCAACATTTCTACACTTTTTTTTTTTTTTTTTTTTAAATCTATATAATCATTTCCTCAAATATTTAAAGGATTTTACTCTGGCTGAAAACTGTTTTTTCCCCAGTGTTTTCATTTAATTATTATTAAATGCATTTACAATTATAGAACAGAACACATGTTCTTGTGTGAGACAGCCAACGGTGTTCCAGTCTCTCAAGTGTCTCTCAAGTATTGATTTAGACATATTAGAGAGAGTTTTATAATCAATGCTTATTGTTCAATTGACTTCAGTAACTTTTAGGTGAATTTCAATGTGAGCTTGATGGTGGCCTTCTGGTAAGGACTGGGCATAATCTAACAGCTACTGCAAACTACCTTAAGTAAAGTTGTAAAAACAACTTTAAGTTGTTTTCCAATTAAACAAAAATAATAATAATAAATAAAAAAAATAAATCCACGGAAGAATTAGTATCTTGAAGAGCCACCTCAACAGGAAAATAAGCCATGTAGCCATTTTTCAAGCTAAGCTGGAAAAGGCAGACTTCAAACTAAATTCTAATTCTCTCTGAGCAGTGATGTTAAAATTCCTAAGGAAGATAAAAAAATAATAGCATTCTTGATAAGGAAAATTGAGGGAATGAGATCATCAATTGTAGAAATGACTGATAAAATTATTTAATTGACACTAACCTAAAGATAGATTTACACAAAAAGTATGATGGACAAATGATGGATTAACCGTTTGAGCATACAAAGAGGCTTCCTTTTTTTATCTGACTCTAATGAAGATGAAGAGGTCATTTTCCCCTTTAATTTGACAAGAAAATGCAAGAATTGTGGTGCAAAATTGGAATAAAATATACAGGTTAAAATACATTGTTTTAGATACTTTTTACAGGAACTTGAAGAATAAATTGTAGTCAATGAAAACAGAATTGATTACATTCTTATAATACCACCTGAATGCAATTTTTTACTTCACTTGATACAATTTCTGTGATTATACTCAAATAACATACATACACAGAAAAAAAAAATAAATTAAAAAAAAAAAAAGAAATCTGTCACAGTGTAGCTTCAGGTTTCAAAGAAGACTGCAGGGGATTTAACAGCTGAAAGCTAGGAAATTTCATCCACAAATGCATCTTTGATAAGGTAAAGAAGAACCACACTTTGCAAAAATTACCTTGCTGTTTTCCAGTTCTATCTAGTCAGAACGGCAAGGGTAATGCAGCGCCTGACAGAACATTGTCAAGAATGATGCGAAATATCAAAGCAAGTTGCTTGCTTCCCATTTAAGTACATTAGCATTTAAGGATCATATAAATTAAACTTTATTCAGGCAGATTTAAATTCAGTGACGTAGCTAGATTATTACAGCCATAAGACTCCTGACAAAAGAAGGTGGAAAACAGAACTACAAGACACAGTTTACACTTCTAGCCTGGATTACGAAGTTGTTACTTGAAATAAAACTACTATTTGCTTCAAAAGCAGTGAAAGGGAGGCATATTGCACTGTCCAGTAGCCTTTACTCCACATCCAGGTTCACACACACACTGTATAAAAGTTTGCAAAGCATCTCAAGCAGCTTCAGAAAAAGGAGCTGGAAGTATAATTTACTCTGTGCAACATCTGTTATGCTTTTCATACTAAAAGAGGGATTAGGGGGACTTATACTAAGTAAATTCATGTATTGCAAAAAAAAAAATAGAGTTTGACTGGGATTAAAGGGAACCAATATTGGATCCCGTGCCTTGTAATTCGATTTTGCACGTCCCCATGCTGGCTGTAACCACAGCTAAACTAAGCAAACTGGTGAAAATTTTCTGTTTGTAATTAACACACTAGGGTTAGTCTAATCATTGGTGAGAGCTTCAATTCTACCCTTTCACACAAGACCTTAAGGAAAACAAAAAAAAAGGAAAGATATTTCAGAGTCAAAACATTGCTGGCTTACAGCCTAGGCAACGAGCAAACAAACAAGACAGGTTTCTAAAGGACTCCTGCGTCTCCGAGCACTTTGAAGCAGCAGGGCAGCACAATAACGGAGTTTGTCTTCAGCTCGTTTTGCTGTGATGCTAGAGCAAAGGGCATAAGAGTCAAAGGGATTTTAAGGGACTGCAGGGAGCTCAAGGGAGAGCAAGTGGAAGAGGTGAGCACTGCATTCCCAAATGCAATACCCAGGCACCGTGAATCTTGCTAGCGGGCATCCCATGTAGACTTTTGTTTTTAGCTCTGAGCCTTTCTGACAAGGGAGCTGTATTTTGTTATATTTCCTTAGTGCCCAGCAGCACCCGAGGCCTTGCGAAGCTGCAGCGGAGGGAGGCCAGGCTGCCCAGAGCAGAGCTCCTCTCCCAGCTCCCCAGCCTACCCAAGGCTGTCGTAATCAGAGGTAATTGCCGGGACCGTTATCTCCCTGCAGCCCGCGTCGTGCTTCCAAATGCCTCTAATTGAATTGCTATCATTTTTTACCCTTCCTAATGCAGTGGCTTGGTGAGGGAAAATGACCCAGGGGAGGCGGAGGGGGGCGGTGGGCGGCTCTTGCCTCCCCTCCCAGGAGAGTGGCCCTCCGCTGCGGCAGCTCCGCAGCCCATAAAGAGCGGAGGGGACGTGGGGACGGGTGTGCAGAGCCTTGCCGTGCCGTGCCCTCAGAGCCGTGCCAGCTCCCTGGGGCCATGCACTGAGGACCCCCCCGGACCACCACGTCCACCCCGTCGTTGCCCGCCAGCACCCAGTGAAGCGCTGTGAGCAAGAGGTCATCACGCCCCGGCTCAAGGTACTGCCCTTCCTACCCCTTGCCCTTTCCCCCCCAGGGGGATTTGGGGTGCCAGACTCTTTGCAACCATCCCGTCCTTCCCAAAGGATGCTCAGCTCTGCTCCCACCAGCAGCTGGGGGGCAGAGGCGATGGGTAACTCAGAGCACTCACCCTGGTACGGTTTCCTTACAGATGCAGAGGTGCGCTAGTTTCCTCTTCCTGTCTTTCATCCTCTGTGCCGCCCTGTCAGAAACATTTGGACTGGTTTTATCTGTAAGTACTCATGTCCCACTCCGGGTCCTTTCCATTGGGCAGCATCTGTGCCTCAGCTGACAAATGACAGAAATCCCAGCAGTTATTTACCCTGTATTTAGGTATACGGGATGCAGGACTCAAATATTTTGGGCAGTAAGTGGGCTTTTACTTTGGAATACTAGACTTTTGAATTATAGCTCCCATGTAACTGACATTGGGACTAAAAGAAAAAATGTCTAGTTGACAGGACAAAATTCAGTGGATATCCCCATCTGACTCAGAAAAGGTAGTGTGCATAAGGACCTCGTAAAGCTCTCATGTAAATCCAAACAATTAAATGGAAATATTACCGTCTGCTAAGGTGATTATCTAATTTAATAATACAAACTTGGAGTATAAAGTCAAAATTGCTCCTTCCAAAGTGTGATTTGCAGTTTCATTCATATGGTGTGAAGCTTTTTGCTGTAGGTGGATGCTAACAGCGAATCTACTGACTAGATGGGAAGGGGGCAGGAGTGCAACAATAGTATTTTCTTTGACATTATTATATGCTATTCCTTTTTTTTTATCTTTTTTTTTTTTTTTTCTTATTTCAAACCTTCATAAGACTACTTCTGTTAAAAGAACATCCATTTGGGTGCTGCTTGCTTCTTGTCTTCAGAAAGTACTGTGTAGTTCATGCACTAACCTACTTGCCTTTTTTCTTCAAGGCAAAAGAAAAAAGGGGCTGGACTTTGAACAGTGCTGGGTACCTACTTGGGCCACGTAAGTCAAGCACTCTTTCTTGCATTATTTCAAAACTCATCTTTTTTTGTTGTAAAACATTTTACTGTTGTATGCTACTCACTTTTCTGATGACTACATTAAACCTGCAAAAACTGGGTCCTTGTTTAGTTATTTATTACGTGCCTATTATAGAACTGTGTTGCCTTAGACAAAAGATGTTCTCTAAAGAAGAATCATGCTGTGAGACTTTATATCCAGGTACACATTTGGTCACTCTTTGTGCTACTGACCTGAAATTTTCATATTGCAAATAGCTCCCCCCACTTTTTTTAGGGTCTGTGTCTGTGTTTGTCTTTTTCCTTCTCTTTTTTAGTGTGTTTGTGGTTTTTGTTTGTTTGCTTTTTTTTTTTTTTTTTTTTAAATGCATGGACGTATGGACATGTTATGATGTCAAAAGAAGACCGACAAAATGTGAAATTCTGGCACTACTCAACTTATTTCAGATTTCACTTAAAATCTATTTGAAAATGCCTTTACTACAGGGCTTTATTATACTACTGTTTAAAAATAGGAAGGAAAAAACTGTAAATTAAAATGACATAAAACTGCAAAGTATTGACAAGCAGTTCACCATGTGAAAAATATTTAATGTTTGTGGTGTTTAAAATACAGGAACACATATTGGTTTACAAAGATGAAGAATCATTAGATTAAAGAAAAATGGTAGATCATACATGCGTGTATATATATGACTCAATACACATAGATTTTAAGGGAAATTGAAATAAAGTGCTAAGCTGTCTCAAATATCTGTCCTTTATCATTTTTTCTTTATGTAGTATGTCTCATTACTGATGTTTGTATACTGTCAGTCTCAGATATATGACAGATACTACAGATATTTACTGTGACTCTCCATTTATAGACCACTAGCCTTAAGGATACATAAAAGCAGATTCATATATCTTAAATGTATTAACTAGTTTTGTAAGTTTATGCCCCAAAGCAGATCTAACCAAATTGGCTAGAATGGAAATGTGCTTTTCAAGTGTCATTTATCTAAGACTGGGTAATAGGAATCATCCTTTGTTGCAGGTCGTATTGATCAGCTTTTACTGATAAAGGAAATGCCCATGGCAAGGGGGAGAGAAGATGCACCAGGGGCATGTAAGATAGTTTACATGAATAATCTTCAAAAACTACCTGCAGTTTATTCTTAAGCAAGCTCATTGGCAGCACTTTCTAACAACTGGAGAAATGGTAGCAAAAACAACCTTCCAAATTACATATGAATGTACAATCTTGCAATTTATTTACAACTTCCACTTAATTCAATAATAACTTTGACAAGTATGTAGTACAGGACTTGGTCTGGTAGTACAGGACTGGTTAAATGATCATAGGATTGGTTAAATGATCAAGTCATAAGCACTAATTCAGAAGAAAGGTTATTTTATTTAGTGACACGTTAATTGTTTTGTTGTTGTTTTGTACATGTATCCATCAAAAGTGTTTGTTGTGTCTTTTTTTTAAATCCATAAAAGGCAAGCAACGTGACAAAGGTTGTTTTCAAGTCAATTAACTCCTCTGATTTTTAATTTATTTGTCAGATGCAGTAGATAACCACAGATCTTTTAGCGACAAACATGGTTTCACTGGTAAACGTGAAATACAGCCTGATGAGGATATAAAAGCAGGTAACAAAATTCTGAATACCAGTATTGTTGATTTGACTTTAGTTTTTTATGTAGTAATTACTTACTGTCATTGAGTTAACTTACTACCTAGATACAAGGTTACTCTTGCACTCTACCAAAAATCCCACTAAACACATGTAAGGAATAAAATTTAAATTTTGGCCTTTCATACTTAAACAAATTGATGCCTCAGGAAAAGTACCATAATCATATTTACTTAAAAGTAATATCATTTATTATATTTTAAACCTATTTTAATTTCTGTATATTCAAATCAGTATTTCAGACACTCAGGAGTTCCCTTTCTTCGGCAAAGAAGTGAAAGCATAAAGAATTATTTTCAGTAGGGAAACCTATATATATATATATATATATATATATATATATGTATGTATGTATGTATGTATGTAGGTTATATAAAAAATATATAAATATGTATAAATATATATTTTTTTTATTCTGATATTACAGAGTTATAACCAGACATCAACACTGTATGGCTATTTATGTTAGAAAATTCTTCACCAGTTCAAACAAACGAAAAATTCTCCATGTCTCACAGTATTTCCTGTATTTGAACAACCTTAATTATTTTCTTCGAAAGATTGGGTCCAAAAGCTAAGTCCAGTCAATGTATTTTTTTGAGGTTTCATGTATGAAAATTTAGTAAATGGGAATCAAAAGGATGCAGCCCAGATTTCTGTTAGGCTGTCTAGGCTCATCATCCAAAACTGGGCCTCTAAAACACGTGCTCTTTCTGACCAATGAAGAGAAATTGACACCTATTTCAAGGATAAGATGTAGAAATTTCTAGAAAAACCTGTCTCTTTCACCTGATGAGAAACTAAATCTGCTGCAGGCATCTAAAATGAGATAGAATGAATCTCATATTTAGACTGTCAAAAAGCCACATTTCTCACTCCAGTCACAGAAAATGGCACTTGTGTGCTGTCACATTCATCACCCCACAAATGGAGGAAGATAAAGTCCCAGCCCCAGAGATCACGCAGTTTATTTTAAATCCTCCCAATACAATACTAGTTTATCTAACAGTAAATAAGTTCATACATAATGGAAATGTGCTTCATTATAATTTCACGGAAATAATTACTCTGTAAATAGAAGAGCAGCATTAATATATACATTAGTTTTTGCATTTTCAGAGTAAGTGCTGTTTTAGTTCTGGTATGTACTTATATAACAACAAAACTAACACTATTTCCTCAAACACTGGTATTAAAGTAGTGTTTGGCTAGTCATAAACAAAGTGAGAGGAAGACAGCATTTGTAATCTAACAGTACAACTCAGACGGCAACAGATTGCCATTTGCAGATAAAGTGCCAGCTCCTTTACAGGAGTATGATGGTTAGGAATTATGGAACTCTTCTGCAGGTACTGCTGCATCTCCACGTTTAAAAGTAAAACCAACCAAACTAGTCTGAATAGGACATGTATATTAAACAACTGCTTCTATTATGGACCTCATTTTAGATGCTCTACTCTCATCAAAAGTTTCCTTTGAAGCTGAACTTTCTGATGGAATTCCTATCCAAAGGAGATATGAATGTAAAATTGGTTAAGGAACTAGAGCTCCTATTTTAAATGAAGTTGAAATGACCTTTACAAAAGTACCTTAAAACAGCGATCTACTTCTTACAGTGTTCCTGTAGAAGAATTCATTGCAAAGAACCACTCTGTTTCCTCAAAGGAACACTACAAAATTCACTAGCTCTCACGATATCCTAGAACTTGTAAGCTATGGTAGTTGCTTAACACAAGATCAAAATAAAAAAAAAATAAAAATCTATGAGCAAAATTAGGAAAATTTTTAAATTTCAAGAGCCTAACTCTTTCGCTACTGGAGCCCAAAAGTAATTGGCTATACAGACTTAAGGACCCATATACTTATAGGAATATGTATGCATAATATTCTCAAATACCTAAAAAATATTTATGCAATAATTATCATATTATGAATAAAATATGGGTCAATTAACTAAAAGTATAATGATATTAATCATAAAAAAGTCCATAACAAATGAGATCAGAATAAAAATTAAATGAAGAAACTTCAAATGAAAACACTAATATTATTAATATACGAATTAGCGTGTTTGTGACCATTCAAAGACTAGAAGAGAAGACATCTAGACACAAACTTCCACACAAATTCATGAATGCTGACTCTCTGTACACCAGAAACCTTTATATCCATTACGATTCATCTTAAATATTTTTCATTTGGGCTACACAGCTCAGTCTGATCTGTGCATCGCTACAGACCTGAATCATCTCTTCTGTCACAGAAGAACTCCCACAACAGTCACGTGCTGCAAAGCCAGTCTTTCAGACTATATTCTGAGATGAAACATGTCCTCTGTGATAACATCAAGAGACGGTATTTTCACCAGCGTAATAATGGACTGTGAATCAGATTCTGGTAGCCATCTCTTTTACATTCACAGAACTAAAATCCTCAGCAAAATTACCTGCCGTTTGTTCTCCAATATCGAACAAGCTTCCACCTTGTTGATAAAAAGCAAGCTGTCTCCATTTATTTACAGACAGAGCAAAACTATTACTCATTTTCCCCGAGTATAATAATGAGCTTCCAGAGAGCTTGATAATTTAGGCCATTTAAGAAGTATCAAAAGGCAGAAGATTAAAGGGGACTATATTGCACTTGATATATATGCAAAAGCACATATTTCTGAGCCTTTAGTCAAGTCACAGGCCTAGTTCGTGTGACTACACATCACTTCTGTAACACATGAGCAGACTAATGGGAACAAAGTCAGACTACATAGAGAACTTTTATCTGTTTGGTAAAGCTGATGAATTTGCTAAATTTACCTTTCCCTTCCTTCTCAGGCTATCAGACACAAAAAAGTGAGCTGAGAACAGAGGATATCTTTCTTCTGCAATTGGACTGGTATGGTCTTAAGGATCATGACCATTAAGGTGTCAAAGTAGTTCCTATGCAGCAGTGGCATAAAAAATTGGGCAATTTTTGATTCTGAGAATTGTAGCTTTTTACCTCAAAGTTGCTTTGCTTTTCCATGAAATGAGGCTTTCAATTCAAGGTGTTTTTGTATTTTTTTTTTTAATTTCATTTTTTCCAGATAACTTTTTCAGGGTACTTATAAACTCAGACACAACATAAAATGAATAGATCTTTACACCATGTTAACATTAAGTAACAATCAACATGTTTTCTAGGAAATCTTGGAAGACCACTGGCTGATGAAAACATTGTGCGCACAGTAATTGAATTTTTGACTTACTTGCATCTTAAAGGTTAGTGAACACTTTTTAAATCTGACTATACCTATCAGAATCACTGAAGATCCTGCTTCTGTTGTCCTTTTTGGTTTGAAATTTACTGAGATAGGACCAGTCATGAATGTACAAGCCTGCTACAGATTTGCCTTTGGACAGCGTTTCTGGGAGTAATGGTGGAAGGAGATGAACCGTCAATTTCACTTTAACGCATTTAGGAATATGCCTGACTTTAACAGCAAAGGCTGTCCTGTCAAACTGCAGGTCAATGAATAGCCAGCACAGCAGGGTTCTAATACTATTTGATTACTCCAGGCAGTGTGACAAAAGTAACTGTTGATACCAAAATTTTATGGACATGGCATATAGAATATTTGAAAACAAACTAAATACAGTCTGATTACATGGGAGTTATAAAAAACTGTTTGATAACAAATTAAATAAAGCCTTGGTTTACAACCAAGAGCAGTTGGTTGAAATTCAGAAATTCTTGTTACCAAAAAAAGAAAAACATCTTCCTTTATGCATGTATTCTACAATAAAGTTGCATCATAAAAATGCATGCTAGCAAACAGCCCAAAATGCTGCTACTAAAACTATGTGGAGCCACAAAATTTTGACTCTGTCACTCTATCCCTGCAGTTTCTTTTATATATATATAAAATATATATATGCAGTTTCTTTATATATATATATATAAAAAAATAAGTAAAATTATAACAGGAAAAGGTTCTTAACATTTAGAAGAAAAAATGTTTATAATTTAAATCATCAAAAGTTCAAAGATTTGCATCTTATAGTTGAAAGAAGAAAAACATAAAAATGTGTACTGCTGAAATTGGATTTTATGATTTATTTTCCAAGATTAATACACATACTTTTTTTTTTTTTTTTTCTTTTTTGAAGAGATGGGAGCACTTGACAATCTACCTTCACCAGAGGAAACAAACCAGTCTTGAAGAAGAATACATTTATATTTTGTTGTAGTGTAAATTCAGATTGAATTCTAAACAAAAGATCCAAAAGACCAGAAGATGAGAAGTATTGTTTGCATTAATCTGAAAAATGGTAAATGACATTTTGCCTCTTGGATTTTCTTTTCTCTACTGTAATGTTATGGTGTACAATTTTGCCTTGGTGAACTTTTTCTGTAGGTAAATGATAAAATAAAAATAAACAGCAACTACATTGTTTCATTTCCCTTTAAAGAACATTTAAAAAATAAATACAAAACAGCACACCATGTATCAGCTATAAGCCGCAGGTTAAATTGTAAGATTATGCTACACCTATAATCATAAAAAAATATGGTAAAAAAAAAAAAAAAAAGACAACAAATACTATGTATTGAGTTTTTTTAGCTAACTGAGACACAGGAGAAGAGTTTCAACTTCAGACTGTAGCCATTATAAGGTCTCACAGACCTATTTATCCTTCTACACTTCATGGTAAACATTCTTACTCTTCATATGTTCATAGACATGAATGTTCGTTCATCTGGTATTTCATATTATTCACCTGTAGTACATCAGCCCATGGACTGAAGCTTACTTTTACAAATTTAACTGTTCTGCACAGGTTTACACAAACTATATGTGTAGGCTTCCTATTCCTATGCCATCAAGAATACTGGATCTGTATTCTTTTATGAAGAGACTCTACTGTCTTTTCCAAGATTAAAAAATATTTTATGAGGTGCTTTAGTTTGAGTTCAGCAAAGAGCTTCAAGACATGCTTGACTCTTTCTGAGGAGTTTTGATGTAGCAAGACCAGGATGCTAGGCCCATAAAGGATGAATGTCATGGCAGAAATGAAGAAACGTTTTAGAGTATAGAGAATCTTATAAGGTTTCTTCATATTTGGATGACTTTGACACTCTGCTTAACACAAGGAAATCCTGTCCTTTCAAAACACCGTTTTCTAGAGTGCACAGACTTCGCAGAATTATTACATAATCTGTTTTTCACTTTTATCATAGCAGAGCACATTCTAGATGCCAAGCCATTAGTGGCTAATTTGAAACCACAAGGCTCTCTCACCTTCTCAATCCATCTGTACTGTTCTTATGGTAGTCACTCAGCCTCTGATCTAATGTCTGATGTACAGTTTCCAAAGCATACAATTTTTTTTCTCATCAGATTCAACAGGCTTCTGGGCAAGTCTTTCAGATACTGCTTTACTGCCTTTTTTTTTTTTTTTTTTTTTTTTTTGAAAGAGTAACAAAAAGTGTACATTGATATTGCTTCTAGTTTGACATTATTTCTAAAATTTATGGGTTTCCAAAACATAAAAAACCCTTAGTGAAATGTAATGTCTGTACATTAACATCATCCAGTAATTTCAAACTCATTTTCCATAGTAATGTCCACATTTCCAGTCAGAAATCTGAACCGTAACTCACTAAAATCAAGAATTCTTTCCATTGACTTCCATGGCCTTTGACTCTGAAATACCAAGAACCAGTAGTTATTTGCAGCAAAAGCAATAATCCATCTTTCTGTGGAAAAGCAGCTGAACCCATCGTCAATTAAAAATAACATAATTTATGCAGTAAAAATTCTTTTCTTTTGAAATAGCAAAAGAAACGAGTTTAAAATTAGAAGATATTACTTAAATTAGCATACTGCCAGGCTCATTAAAATTGGAACGGTCTTGTTGGAATGAATGTTCACTTGAAATTCTGAAATTTAAGATTATTTGAAATATTGAAAAAATCTCATTGGATCAAGTATCTTGGAAGATTTCCAAAACTGGCTAGGCAGGGAGGCCCACAAGTTCTTACTCATCGCACTGAATTTTTATATACATTTATTATTAAATAAAGAAGTAATCATTTAATTGCCTAAAGCAAACAACATATTTTCACTTAAATTTTACCACTTTGAAACACCTATTGGTAATAATATTCCAAAATACAGAGAGAGGTGAAATTATTAGTGTTTCTTCACTCTCCATAACACTATAATCTTTGCAAAAACAAAGGGCCAAAAAAAAAAAAAAAAAAGGTATTCTTCGTGGTCAGTTTCAGTAAGTCTTATTTTATTAATGTTCTTATTTTATTTAAAGCATGTCTTACATCTCCTCATCTCAGAACTAAATTGTGCAAATAGTTGGAACGGCATCTCCATAAATCTGCCGCTCAAACAAACACCTGATAAACAAAATCACCCTTAAACATTTGAAAACTATTAGTTTCATCAGAGCAAAAGCAAAAAGATTCCACAGGCTTCAGAAGAAAACAAAAATCCTAACCATTTTCTCTAGATTTCATTTATTTGCTCATTTCCATATATCATATCTCGCTTCTGTGTACACAGAAACCACGTCTGCACAAAGTCAAAAGCCAAAGTCTAGAAAATGAGTAAAACTTTGCTGTAATGTTTGCTAATGCTATGAAATTATTTGGCATACAAATTTAATACTGAAAATGAAGAGAAGGCTTGCATCATGCTGAATTATTGGACAATAAAATGGAAGATGAAATTAAATGTTGATGCAAGCAAAGGAATATACACAGAGAAAGAACTCTAATTTTACGTACGCATAATAACGGTCTAAATTATCTCCAGCAAAATAGCTTAGACTCATTGTACATGGTCCTGTAAAATGTCATTTTAAACTTCAGCAGCAGTCCAAAAGGCAAATGGAATGTTAGGAATCATTATAAAAGTAGACAAAACAACCCAGAAAACATCATTTTACCACTGTTCCCAGCTTTGACACCAGTTGCATTTCTGGTCACTTTGCAAAAAACAAAGGCTACTGTAGAAACATAAAAGCTATAGAGAAATACCATGACTATGCTCAGCAGCAGTGAGCAATTTTCATAAAAAGAGAGACTAAATAGGCTGAAACACTTCAGCTAAAGAGACTAGTAGGGTGAAAGATGGTAGAGTCACAGTAAAGGTACCTAGTGAATTCATTCTGTCTTGTAATCCAGGAATTAAAGATTACCTAATTAAATAAACAAGCAACATTTACAAACCCCACCCCAGAAGAAGAAGTCCTTTCCCATTCACCTCGTAGTGAAATCGTGGTACTGGCTGGCAGAGGACATTGTGGAGGCCATAGATTCGTGAAGGAAACAGCCATATTCAGAAGAAAAGTCCTTCAAAAGCTATTGGCCCAAATGAAACCTCTAGCTCAAAAAGTCTAATTGAATTGTTTTTTTATTGTCAATATAGAACACTTCATTGACATGTGTGTGCATGTGTTATACAACCCTTAGAGCCCGACCCATGATTTGGGGGTTAATTAAGCAGAGATTCTTCATCTGCACAGCACCTGATGCTAGTTTACAAAAGAAACCTAGAAATTCCACTTTTTCTTTCTTTTTTTTTTTTTTTTTTTTTTAAACAATTATACAGAAATGATTACTACAGTTAACCCAAAAGGTGTAGTTTTAATATAGTACCACACCTGTCAGATGGTCTCAGTGACATTTGTTTAAATGCAAAGCACTTTTGTGTAGAAGAGGGTATTTCGGGATGGCACAGCTGACACGGAACAGCCTATTCAGATTAGGAAGCCATTAAGCAGCTGACAGGATCCATGCATTTCCCACCTGTCTACTAATGCAAAGGTCAGACTGCAAAATTAGCATACAAAAATTAGACGGGGACTCAGAATACTGACGAAGTTGGAGGAAGCTTGACACTGGGATTGACGTAACTCTGCTTTCAAGTTTAGTGTTGTAATAGTTGAAAATATTAACTACAGCCCTTTTTCACATGACCAGCGCACTAACTTCCCAAGGTAATGGAGAACCTCAGTGTGAGTTAGTTCACAAAGGATTCTGACAATTTCTTTGCTCTTCATTTGCCTTTCAAGCAAGACAAGGAGATAACGATATGAGACAGTGCATGAAGTAACACATTAATAACTCACAGGAAAAGTTACAAAACTATTTTTATATGATTTCAGAGTACATGAGACAAAAAAAGAAGTCAGAAATAGACACGGGGAAACAGTTTGTAATCTATCCAGGATATAAATTACCTCAGGGGATTCCTAAGGCAGATACAATGTTTAAAAGAAAGCTTAGAACTAAGTTATATGAGCAGAAAAAATAAACTTTCACCCATTAATGAAGTTCATTAAAAAATTACAACTCTTTTACTGTCACTATTTTGTGTCCTATCATTTATTTTTACATAAAAGGAAATAATAATGCAGATACTTAATTTTGCAAGGACTGAGTATGGGCTGGGTATGGACAATGCAGAATTGGACCAAACAGAGAGAGCTGCAACTCACAGGTCCATCGACTACTCAGACTCAGGATACAAATGTCAGATGCTAAGGTGCGATACTTAGGGTTCAATATTTAATACCTCAGAGCATAGGTCATTTGTCATTGTGTGCAGGACTCAGCTTGCAGGCCTTACAGACCGAGCTTTAAAAAGCCAGGATTGAGTTACAGATGAGAATTATTTTATCTCCTTGCTTGTAAAGCACCGCATTATTCCAAACTACTTAATTTTCAGAGCAGTTGAGATTCAACTCAGGTATTTTTCACCACCTGTGGTATTCCTAGTTGAATTGATCTCAACAGATTTTCCACTGATTAAGTACATATAAATCATACAACCTTTCTGAGTGGTAGGAGACATGAGTCTCATATGGAATGTCTGTCTGAGAGGAAATTCTAAAATACATTCTATCACAAATCAGAATAAAAGTTATTATTATTTTTTTTTTCCTTCCTGCCTTTGCTATAATTTCCCACATATGCATTGACTATTTATCACTCATAAACACTGAAATAACTAGTTCGGAATGGATTGCTTCAACAGTTTCCCTTTCCGAATGTTTATGAACATGGTAATGTTCCCTTGAAGTAGTTCTTTTAATTAAAAAATGATCTATCAGATAATAATTGATCAGATTTATCAACATTATTGACATTATTTACATTTATCAATCTTATAGGTAGTATTTCAGATTTAAAAGTGAAACTTTGGTCCTTTAAGTCAAGATAAGTTCCTATGCCTTTTCTGTAGCACAAGTATTCTTTCCTTGCTGTTTATTCTGATTTCAGAATTACATCCTGCTTTCCTGCAGTTTCAGAAGGACGTCTTAATCCCCTTGAATTCCTGTTCTAAAAAATACTATATTTAGGAATCATCGTTTCTTTTTAGTGGATTTCACACCAGCTGATTTCTGCAACTACTAAAACCCTACGCAATGTAGACTCCAAAACTTTGCATGAGAACTGTACGCACCTCTTCTGCTTATGCAAATTAGTACTTGGGGACACTCATATTGGGCAACTTCTTTCTTTTAGGATTCTTCAGAGAAACTTCAAGCACTTTAAGTGAAGAGGGCAGCTCTGCTAAGTGACGATCTGAATCACCTTCTGCTCTCAGGTAGCTAAAAGGGTAAGTCCAGGCTCTGAATTCAGAATACTTTTTAAATTATGTATTTTTGCTAGCTTCTTCAAACTAAGCAGGATGGACCCAGGTCCAAACACTTAGAAAATCAGCAGAAGCAGACAGAAAAAATAATCATTTTTTTCAAAGCTAAGCATTACATTTCTGTATTACTATTCTAAGCACACTTTTGCAAATTGTGCCTGCTTGGCTTTTATGCTGGTTACCTACTTAGTTAATGTTTAAAAATGCATTTCTACAAAGTCAACTTATTAGTGCCAAATCTGACCTACTGAAACTTAGTATAGCAACACTAAGTTTTTTAAATACTAACTTTGCAGCAGGTTTATTTGTACCATTTAAGATCTGACCCATCTAGTGGAGCAATTTTATAAATAAAATCTCATTTTGTAAATTTTATATCTTATACTAAATATAATTCCAGAAGTAAAATCTATAGCAATCCTTACTCAATAAACAGTTCTCCTACATCCTGACTGCTGCAATGTAGATTGTTCATTAAATCTTTGTCATTTTGTGTCTTCAGAACCATCTGATTCAAACCATTAAAGTGATACCATAGCTGTGTATTATTTAGAAATGTCCTCATATCAATAAAATTCTAAATAATTTTATATAGTTCAAACTATTTAACTTTTTTTTTTTTTTCCAAAATACGTATATTTTCTTTGCCTTTTTTGTACCATTTTCATTTAAATTCCTTTTTCAGTGCACATTAGAGAGTACTTTCTCTCTCATCATTGCTCTCAAACATTTATTTACAAAACTAAGTTTGGAAACATAAAAAAAATTGTTGTATTAACAATTATTTTAGTATCCTTCTCACCACTCTACCTATCTATTGGCATAATACACACCAATTACCAGTGAGTCATATTTGTGACAGCGTTGACAAGCCAAATATTCTTGGCTAAGGGAACCTGATTTAACACATTTTTTCCTTTTATGATCAGTAGTAACTATTATGTATAGGCATTATTATTTTCCTCAGATACATAGAAAGGCTGTTTTTCTCTGGGGAAAAAAAATATATATATATATATATATATATCCTTTTTGACATCTTACCTTTTGTAAACTCAGAATGGCATCACATCTGCAGACAGACCTGAAATACTTACTTTTTTTTTTTTTTTTTTTCTTTTTTCAGAAAAATCAAAACCATAGAATCAAAGAATCACAGAATGCTTAAGGTTTCAACAGAAGGTAGGAAGAGACCTCTGGAGTCACCTGGTCCAATTTCCCTGCTGAAGCAGGGCTACCCAGAGCAGGTTGCACAGGACCATATCCAGGTGGCTTTTGGAGATTTCCAAGGAGGAGACCTCACAGCCTCTGGGCAGCCTGTGCAGTGCTGCCTGGGGTTGATACACTGTATATGTAAATCCTTCATCTTTAGCTGGTATCATGGCACTTTCCTTCTAAACTCCCTCATGCCACCTCCCTGTAAAATCACAGAGGCAGCACACCATATTTTCCTGGGAACATTTTCTGTTCAATACGCTAGCTCTGAGTCAGTATTAATAAATAGGGTTCTAAGTCAGCCATGAGTTCCTCACATATCCCAATAGCATTTGCACCTTACAGGGCTTTAAAAGCTTTGATGACTGCATCATCAGTTTGGAAACATTATTTGAAAAAGAGCTTGGTAGCTCAGTGCTGCTGAGCTAAAAGGCCAAAGGCTGGACTGGTACAAACTGAAACAATTTACTGATTTCTGGGAAAGAACAGGGATTTATACCAGAAAAGCCAGCCCAAAAAGGTAATATAAGCGCAGAGGTGAGTTAAAACAACTGTTAAACAGGATGCTTCATGTTGTTACCTAAATCATTTTTTTTGTTTGCTTTGTTTTGTTTTCTGAACAGAGGCATGCCACCATAGCTGAAATTTTAAGACACACTCTCCTGCCAGGATTTTGGGAATCAACAACAGCACGACAGCAGGTGGCCATACCTGTGGTTTCTGGATAGTTCTTTCTGGATAGTTCCTTCAACAGCAAAGCCACATACAAGCTTTAGACTGCAGTGATTTTTATTATTTTTTATTTCTGACCTTTGGGCTGACTGTTTGTATTTTTTATTTATTTATTTATTTATTTTAAGTGAGCCAAAGAGAAATCCTGAAGAGACATGCTGGTGTTAGAAAGAGAAGAGATATTGTGCCTCTACTGCAGTTGTGTCAAGAGAAGCTTTCTATAGCTTTAATGAAGGACGTGGTCTCTGGTAATTCTCTCTCCTTGCTTTGGTAACTGTAGCCTTAGTTATTTATTCAAGGAAAAAGAATTCTATGGAAAAATTTTAGACAAAACTTCTTCTATAAGTCAGTTCTTACATGGCAAGAGATTATTTCTATCTTCATATCCTTTCCTGACCTAAATATAAATAAACAAAACAAGCAAACAACCCTGTTATTTGACAAAAGTCAAATAACCTACAGGAAACATCAGGAATTCCTCAGAGAATGACTTATTTTTTTCTGCTTGCAAGTCCAGTAATTCCTCAACTCATAATATTGTTGGACAGGACAGCTGCTCGTAAACCATATCTGAAGAGTTCTTGCTTTTAAGATTTCCAGAATCAAAGGTTCAACAATCCCTACAAGAAAGTAGTCAGCGAGCGCTTCACTGTCCTTCACTATTAGAAAGCATTTTCTGATATAGAATTAGAATTCTCTTTCTGCCTTTTCTACTTAGCACTTTTATTTTTTTGATTGACCATGGTGCATTGAGTTTACAGGGCAAGGTTTTGGTGGCAGGGGGCTGCAGGGGTGGCCTCTGTGAGGAGAATCCAGCACCTGCCCCATGTTAGGTAAGGGCCAGCTCCAGCCAGCTCCAAAGGGGCCCGCCACTGCCCAGAGCTGACCCAATAAGCCATGTTGGTTGTGCTGGTTGTACCTTTGTAAGAGCAGATTTAAGACAGGAAAAACAAACAAACAAACTAACCTGTAGCTGGGAGAGAGGAGTGAAACTGTAGCTCCCAAGGTCAGTGCAGCAGGAGGGTAAGAGGTGCTCTGGGCCTCAGAGCAGTTCCCCTGCGGCCTGTGGAGAGGCCCCTGGTGGAGCAGGCTGTCCCCCTGCAGCCCATGGGTCCCACATGGAGCAGATCTCCACGCTGCAGCCCCCCCATGGGTGGAGGAGCCCCCGGTGGAGCAGGTGGATGTGGCCTGGAGGAGGCTGCGGCCCATGGAGAGCCCCCGCAGGAGCAGGCCCCGGGCCGGAGCTGCAGCCCGTGGAGAGGAGCCCACGCAGGAGCAGGGGGTCTGGGGGGAGCTGCTGCCCAGCCATGGGGGACCTGTGCTGGAGCAGTTTGCTCCTGGGGGATGGATGGACCCCGTGGGATGGAGCCATGTGGGAGCAGGTCTTGGAGAGCTGCTGCCTGTGGGAACCTCACACAGGATCAGTTTGGGAAGGACGGCACCCCGTGGGAGGGACCCCACATGGAGCAGGGGCAGAGAGGCACAGTGAAGGAGCGGTGGAGATGAAGCATTAGGGACTGACCGCAGCCCCCATTCCCCTGCCCCACTCAGGGGGAGAACAGAGAAGAGGGTAGATAGGGAGAAATTATTTTTTTTTAGTTTCTCACTGCTCTATCTTGTTAGTAATAGGTAATACATTTTTTTAATCTCCCTATGCTGAGTCTATTTTACCCGTGATGGTAATTGTTGAGTGATCTCCCTGTTCTTACCTCAACTCTCGAGCCTTTTCCATCATATTTCTCCTCCTTTCCCTTTGAGAACGGGGAGTGAGAGAGCAGTTGTGGTGGAGCTCAGCTGCCCAGCTGAGTAAAAACACCACAGATGGACACAAGAATAATTTTTCCCTCAGCTATTAGAGGCTTAATGCTTCAAGTTACTATGTCCTCTCTCACAACTCTTCTGGATTATGTTCTTAAAGCTAAATAACCACAACTTGCTGAAATTTGAGGGAATCATGGTAAAGGTTTCCAGAAGAAAAGGTTCAAGTATTCGCAGGGTCAAGGGTTATAGCTTTTTTTTTTTTTTTTTCCTCCTTTGAAGAAGCAATTTATAAAATTTATTAGGGTAGTTTTTTTCTTAAAGCTTTAACACCCTAACGTTTGTGTGTTCTGGTGAAAACAAAAGACATCTGTAAAGAAGATACAGCTGCCAGTTTAGAAGACATCGCAATCAATAGGACATCCTGTTCATCTGGGTGTGATAACAAATAGCCACAAGGTGGTAATGTTGTTCTACTTGAGAAAACCCATGCATTAGATTTTAAACAATACAAACGTTTGATTTACTTAGAATTGTAATTACAAACACCAGTAGAGTCTTTACAAACTAGGAAGTGAAAACAGACAATAAAGCATTGCATGTTTACTATTAGAGAGAAATGCAGTGGCTAAATGTCATATCTACTGCAAATTGTCAAAATTTTGTCTCTGTATTAGAGTGACAAAAATTAAAGACATCAGTGGAATAAAGGCAGGTAAGAAAAAACACAAGAATCTTGTGCAGTGGCCGTCTGGATGCTTTACTTATGTTTCAGTGAGAAATAATAAAGAGAAAAACACTCATAAGTAAGGCCTTTTAAACTTGACCAAATGAAGTAGAATGACTACATCAATTATCTGTGATAATTAAATGATTGTGTCATGTGACTAATTTTTTCACTTGTCTTCTAGCTATCGAATTTGTGGTTAATAAGTGCTCCTTGCACATTCTTTACCATAGGGATCGAACTCAAAAACATGTTATTCATGTGAGTACCTGTGCCACATCTAAGCAGCCAAATCCCCAGGAGCTGTTGGGGAGGTAGTTTCTGGGCCCTGGCATTCTGAGGGGATCCTGAACTCCTGCTATACTAAAAATTTGTCTGCAATGTACAATGGGATGCTCTACAGAGACATCCACACCTCACAAGCCAAATGGACCTGCTTCTCAGACCAAGGATTTCAGCATGGTCCTGCAGTATGCTAAACAGGAATAAGCAGAATTAGCTCTGTCTCCAGAAATCAGTGCTGTACACAGATGAATGCAGAATCCAAACGTGTAGAGCTGCCTGCTTTCTATTCCTCACTATGGCTATACATACTCAAGATAGGCTACCTGGAAAAGATTAACAGCTCTTCAGGGATCATTCTGACAGAGATTAAAAGAACTGTGGGTGCCCTCTCAGCTCTTTCCTTACATAAGCAGCATAGGCAAATGCCACATCTTTCTTCTGTGCAGTGAATACATTTCATATTCTGTTGCATTATTAGTGTTATTAGAGTGCTTATTGTCCCGAATGGTCATCACAATACAGATCTTCTGAAATAGCTAGTTCACAGAAACCAATTTAGAAAGTTACATCTTAATTTGTCATAATTTATCTGATACTCCTTTTGTATTTACCATGGAGAGATAATCAAAATCCAGTCAATCCAGCATTAAGAGTATCAAAAGAGGACTGAGCTGAAGTAGGCAGAAAAGGATTAATGAGCGGGTACAGGGGAAAAGCCTGCCAATTCTCTTTAACAATTAGGCTAGCATTAGTGTGTGAGGTGGATGTGAATGGGATTAAATTATTAATAAAAGATCAAAGCTACAACTGATATTACATTATCAGAGCTTGTTTGAGCAAGTTGTTAGAGATTGCTTCAGTTTGCTTAGGAAAAGATAGGAAAGAAAAAAAAGGAGATTTGGGACTGTCTGTAACAACAGTTCATCTGTCCCCTTCTGAAAGTCAGCAGGAGGTGGGTGGAAAATTTGTTTAAAGCAAGCACAGGAAGAGAAAGAGAGCTGTGATATAGTAGCACATTAAAAACTTGGCCAAGGACAGTGGACTTTCTGCAGTGCCTCACTGAAACATTTGAAGGATTGAGGCCTATACCTGATAATCATGGGAAAACACCTGACAATCTGTAAGACAGCTAGAGAGCGAGGAGATTGACTTCAATTTCAAAAAGGGAAAAAATATTAGCAGGTGGAGTAGGTTGATACAGCTAGAAGGTAGTAAGGGTAAAAGCAATCACTCTTCTAACGAAAGGAAGCAGAAGACCAAGCAGAATAATAGCATTGTGTTCCCCTGGGATCTGGTAAGTGGAGTTACTTGTGGATACAGTATAAGGCATAAGGGGCAAGCAAGTAACAAACACTATTAAACTCTCAGGAGCAAATTATCCCAAGAGAGGGGAAACGTATTTATACAGAAAAACAACCAACCAAGACATTTTTGCTACTTCAGTAGTTTAAGTGCCTGAAATTTGGGAAACACAAAACAAAACAACAACAAAAAAAGATGGGGGTGTTCAGGAAGGAAAAGGTCTGCAGTGAGAAAGAGTTCACAATAGGAAAGAACGCAAGAGCCAAAAAGAGAAAGTACTGTGCTTACAGAGAAGGACAAGGAAAATTATAGCCTGCTGCTAAATTGAAAGGAAGAGACAGTTAACACAGAGAGAATCATCACTGTTCCACTTTCCAGGATTTGGCAGCTTAGATATTGAATAAACCAATTTATTGCTAACCCTAATAAAAGTTATTTTGATAAAAACTCTTTTTAACAACTCTTTTTAATATAGGAAAGTCAGAGGCCAGACTTCATCACTTTGAAGATTAGTTCATGAAATATCATCCTGGGTTTGCTCAATTAAAAAAAAAAAAAAATATATATATATATATAAAAATAAATAAATAAATAAATAAATAAGAAAGAACTGATCAGCAGACACACACAATTATCTACACAACAGAGTTGGGTCAGTCTGTTTATGTTTCTTGTCCATAATCCAGTTCCTGGAAACGTAGATCCTTCTAGTTAGTTAAAATGAACCAAAGTTTCCCCTTGGGGATATGATTTTTCTCTTTTAAATTTCCTGAATTCATATTGCCACTAAGTATGAGCAGATCAGCTGCGGAAAATTGTTATTTTCTTTCATTTTTATAACTTCAGCTAGACCATTTTGGGGGAGGAAAAGTTATTTCTGTATTCCCACCATCTTTATTACTGTTTCTGTGTTAGCAGATCTGCTAGCAGAAAAATTAAACTGTAAGGTATGCTGAATTTAACATGCAACAGTCCAGACATAGAAAGCAATCCTATTTTCACTGTTTGCAAGATGTACATCGCTGCACACAGTGATATTTTGTGCATTAGAGTTCATCTTTTTCTGAAACGTGGGAGAACAGTTAATTTCACTTCATTGTCAATTGTCAATACAATTCACATTAGTGCAGTGCAGGTTTCTGTCTATAAAACAAATGGATAGCTTAAGCTAACCTCCTCAGGGAGAAGTTACCCTACCCCTCTATCCTCTATAGGAAGTATGATATTTAATAGTCAACAAAGCAGTGTGCTCACACGTGGGACCCTGATATTTCTTGCACTGAGTTATCTCAGCCGTGACCTTGAAGGACATACAAATGAACCTTTTCACTTTTCCCCTCAAAGAATAAACTTTTAGATAGCACATTTAACACTGTGTGTGTGATGTGATCCTCAGTAAATTGGAAGGCTTTCCTGAAATGAAATTGTGCAAAGAACTAATAAACATTAAAACCTCTGTGGTAGGGTTTTTTGTTGTTGTTGTTATTGTTTTTTTTTTTTTTTTTTGCCTAACAACACGTCACACAGATCAGTGGAGTGAGACAGACAAATCATTAGAGGAGTGCTTCTCAAAGTCTGTTTTAACTGAAGAAAACATAAGTTAATTAAGTCCAGACTAGAAACAGAAAAGATCTCATAGCCTGAGCAGACTGGTTCATGGAAAAAATAAAAGCCTTGATTTGCAAAATGCTTACTTATTTCTCATTACAAGCTATGGACGAAACAAAGGGTATTAAATGTTAAAAATCAGACCTGAAGTTTTCTGCAGTCCCCAAAATGGTCCCCAAATTACAAAAATCGCAAAACAATTCCCTTTGTAGAACTGGTAATACAGTTCTGGATGTAGAACAGGTACTGAGAAAGCCAAGTATGGAGTAGATTCCATTAGAAGGAGAAATTAAATACAACAGATAGCTTCTGTTTAGAAGGAATACAAACAGATTATTAAAATTTGACAGTTCTACAAAATCACAAATAGGGAGAAAAAGTCAATATGGAACAATATTTGTACATTTCTCATAACGCAAAAGTTAGTGAGGTCAAGTTAGGCTAATGGAAATACTTTGTCATAGCACATTGAAGAGCTCATTACAACAAAAGACTGCATCAAATATATGGACAGATTAAAATCTAATCCCTGATGGAGGCTGTCTGATTACCAAACCTGCTTATCTAGATGCATTCTTTAACACTGGTGACCTCTTGAGACTCAGAGGATAGAGAAGTCTAATTCCTTAAATGCCTTTTTCCTCACGGTTTTCTATAAATATCTGCAACTAGCCATTATAAACAACAGAATGCTATGTGTGATGACTCAGAATGAATCTTGTGCTCTTAGGGCAGCAAAGCTTTTACATAAAAATTAAAAACAGCTCATATTTAAGTTCAGGATTTTGCATATGCTTAATGTTTGGAATTGCAGAGCAAAACACCAGCATATCTTTAATGTTTTAAAGCAAGATATGAAGTTATTAAAACAATCAGGTCTTTTCAGATGAAGTCACTGTTTCAGAGTGGTAAATAGTTGTACAACTGCCCATTTTTCTTGGAACAGTTTCAGTAACTTATTTATCACATACCTGGTAACTCTCTGAAATCGTAATTGAACACACATAATAAAGACAAACATTAGGTTAAAACAAAGCCTAAAAAGCACTGTAATCACTGCTAGAGAAAAATAACATCAGATTCAATTTGTCAGGATATTACCAGTTTGAGAACTAAAGAGCATGTGTAGTGATACATTTAGGCCTTGAACTGATACCAGATTTGAAAATAACACTCTCCTGCCTCACCACAGGAAATTACATTTGAACAAGGTTTTTGCTGCATAGGAATGCATTTGCCTGTGTTTTCTGGACCTGGATAGTAGATGAGGAAGCCTGTGGAAGATGCAGTTGCAACTCATCTTTCCTTTCATTGTCCCAGTGAGAGAGAGGCAACTGGCATATGGCATTATGACATCTTGATGCTAGCCCAAGATTATCCTACTTTGAAGAATAATCCTATGACCAGTTAAATTTACCTCAGACATATTGTGTGTGCACCTCAGAAATGTTTTTATTTCAAGCTGAACCACCTGAAGATCATTCTAATAATGTCTTAGCCTAGTATAAAACTCCTTAAGCAAGTCCAACTTCAGACATTGGAACTCAAAGGGCAGGTAGCATTATAGCAGTAACTCTTGGGCCATCAATCACTCTGAAATGTTCTTGAAATACTGCACATAAATCCTTAAAGTCAAAAGAGTAGGTCAGATGTAGTCCTCAATTTCTGGAGCGAATCCAAAGATACTGAGTAGATGATTAAGCCTCTCTTCTTCGAGCATATTATTAATTCAAATGTCTTGTTTTCAAAGGTATTTTTAGAGGGGCTGCCTACTCAGTGACATACTGTTGGCAAACAGAAGAAAACTTCAAATTCTTTTCAGTTATGACTTACAAGCACTTGTCTTTGCCTGATTATTAATATAATAAGATGATTGCTTACTATGAAGATTCCTCTAAGTATCACTAAAGCAAGGCTAGCACTAGCTAGCCTTAAAAATAATGAGAACTGGCATTTAAAATCCTGCAACAAAATGCTTAGTTCAGAATTATTTATCTAGTGTCACAAGAGCCACATGACAAAACAAAAACAAAAAACATATGCATGTTCCCTTCTAAAAACTTGCAGCTAAAGTTTTAGTTTTTTTTAGCTTGCATAAAATCTTATCATCTACAGACTTTGCTCTCATAAATGCTTCCTAGCCAAAGAATTTCACATCATCTTTCTAGCTGTAAACAACCGATGGTTCCTCCTACTTCTTCACAAGAAACTATATCACAGATTCCCAAAATTGAATCAGTTCAGAGGAATAACAGCTAAAGATCCTGGCCCCTCAGAGCTAAGTACCATTCTTTTCCCACCATACATCGCTCTGAAAATTCCCTCAGACAAATAGTTACCTTGACTCTGAAAATACCTTCAGACAAATAGTTACCTTGACCTCATCTGCAATCTAAGTACAGCCTGCAAACCAAGACTCTTCTCCAAACCACATCAGACAAAGTAGTGATTGTGAATTGAAGATGAAAAGGAGCTGTCAATAAATAACTGTGGTGGATGTTGTAACTGTTGCTCATTTTATGATCTTGGAAGACACATTCTGGGTTACTCATTTCTATTGTACATACACAAGTGAGAGTGGCACCTGAAGGGAAAGAATCTCTGAAACATAAACCAGACATCTCCTAGTTCTAATCACACTAAACTACAGAGCTGACTTCAAGTTCCCAGAATAGATTTTTCTGCAAGAAGTGATTTGAGTTCTCACATTCTTTCTTCTTCATATCCACACTTCTTATAGCCACCATACAGAATGTGCAGATTTTACAGAGAAAAGGAGACGTGAGTTTTCATGTGAAATATCATCCTTTTACCTGTACTATGTACTTTTCACTCTCCAAACACTCCACATACACGTGGTGGAAATAAGTAATTCCATTATAAAGCATCACAAAGCCTGCTAAGATTGTTATTTAATTGCATTACTGACATGCATTTTGATTACGATATTGATGAGTAATGATATTACTGAGTTGAGGTAGGGGCAGAATTCATCTTGCCAAAGTTTAGCTAAATAGAAGTCACTTACCCAGTTATCTTCTGTCCCATACTGATGACCAGACCCCACGTACCATGTCATTTCTTTATTTAAAACACTACAAGAAGAATTTGGGCGATTTAATCTAATCAATTGCCTGAGCAATGCAAATCTCAACTCATGGTTACTGCAATAACCTTCAGGTTATCTGAGACAGGAGCAGAGCCTTGTCTTTTGAAGTCAGCATTGATGTTCTGTACTAGCTGCATGATTATTCCTCTGTCTGGACCCAGTCTCTTTCATACAATTTATGCCTGTTGCTTTGAACTGGATGCTGTGTTGGAACAGTTTTTCTGACTTGTTTCTCTTGTTTATCACTAGATGGCAGGAGATATGCCACTGACAATGATGAACAGTATTACAAACTTAATCTAGACAATTTTTATGTATTTTTAAAAAGTAATTTTTAAAGAATAACATTCATAACTTACAAGTGTATATTAGTTATAGCTACTTCTTTGTTGATGTTTTTCATCATATTAAAAGCAAAATCCTTGAAAAATAGAAATATTGTTTTCTGGTGTCGGTAGTTCTAACTCCATGGAATTACATACTCTGCAGAAGATCTATTCCCTGGTTTGGTACACCAGCTTAAATTTAGGGGAAAATAGAATGATTAAGGCCAGGATTTTTTAAAAATAAATTATTAAGTGAAGGAAAAATGTTAAAACATAGAAGAGACAAAAAAAGATGTATGCCTATGCATTTCTACTAAAGCTAGAAAAAAAACATGTGTGTGTACATGTGATTGGAACAAACAAAAGAAATGATCAACAACATAAACTTACTCCTAGAGACAGAGAAGTACTATGGCACTCCCCTTAATATAAATAAATAAATAAAACAGATAAATTCAAATACCAATGTTTTTGTTGCTACTCTAATTTTTACAAATAATGGTGACTAACAGAGCTCTATTAACAATTCAGATATCATTACCAGACTTGGACAATACATAACCTATGCCCTTCCATAATTATATCATCACTAGCACTGACAGCTTTCAAATCATGGCAGACCTGCAGCAACCTCTGATTATTATTATTATTATTATTATTTTACTCACTGCAGTCAGAATCTCTCATGAATTACCTGTTTCTGCTTTTTACAGTATCTAAATCTTAATAGGCTTCTAAACAAGGCATAAAAGAAAAGATAAGCAATGAAGTGAGTCTGGATTAATGATATCAAAGTGAAAAACATGTAAACAGGGACAACTCCACACTGAAATAGCTTTCTATTGTCCCCAGTCCTGCTGGGAGAAGCCCTATACCAGAGCGGTATCGTATTTTCTTCTATCACTTCTCATCATTATAAATAAATAAATAAATAAATAAAATTATTTTTGATGTAGTTACTTTGATCCTATTTGATTTCTAGTCATTTCAAAGGAGCCATTCTTTTCACCATAAATATGGCTAATAAATGACAACTACATACAACATTTGCTAAGATGCTTGCATCAAAGGAATTTAGCTTAAATTGACACTTTTCCCACCTGTTGTGTTAACTGAGCAATCTGTACTCAGGTGCTGGGCTTTGTAATCAAAGCAATTTGGAGCACCAGATTGTTCTTTTTATTTTTTTACTTTGTATATTCCACCACTTTTTTTTCTTTTTTCTTTTTCACCTCTTTCTTACTCCACGGCTATCAGATTGCACCCAGCAATTCAAACATGACATATTAAGGCAAGAGAAAGTAAAATTTGCAGGCAGAACTTGCATCAAGCATCACCAACCCAAGCTGCAGGTCTCAAACAACCAAGTGGCATCCTTTGTCTATGAATGTTGACGCTGCATAATACCAGCTTTTCAGTATCCCTTCTAGACTATTTAGGATTGAATTGCTTAGCTAAATTTACAGGGAATGGCCTGTCCATTGTTCCTCACCTGTTATATTAAACATCTAATAATGTGAGAAAATGTGAAATGTCACATTTCCCCCCAAAACACAAAGAAATTTAAAAACTCAAACACAAATTCTCTAGCACACAGACTAATTAGAAGCTGGTATTCAGGTCTGCCATGTGAACAAATTTTTACCTATTTTACCTCAGTGTAAAAATAAATCCATACCAGCTTCTCTGGATCATCCAGTTTAAAGAAAAATGCACATTTTGCATAATAAATCTACTTCAAAGACAGAAAACTGTGATTTTCAAAGTACAGAACAGAACCTCATTCACTTGTTTCAAATACATTTCCTCCATACTGGTTAACATAAACACAAAAGATCTTTTTATTATTATTATTATTATTATTATTATTATTATTATTTAACTATTATTATTATTATTTATTTATTTATTTGCCTTTAGGTAGCAGGAATTTGTGGCTAAAAACTATGACTTTGTTTCCATGTTCTGTCCAAATGTGAAAACTTCCCCTCCCCCATCCAAATAATGTAATTATACCTTAATGTTTCTCTTGTTACAAAGAATTGAAGCATTACATTGCCTTTTACCAGCCTCCTTGCTAGGACAGAATACAGAGGGATGTGTTTCTAGCTGCAGTAATTACCTTAATTTTGTAGGAACATAAGATTGCTGTGTAATCGGCTATTACTAATGCAATTACTCTGAAAAAATGACTCACAATGAGATGTGTCAGAGGTGCTTCTACATCAGCACAGATTGTAGTAATTTAATAATGAGTCACATTTGGTCTCTGAAGTGGATAATACTGAATGGCAAATATCCACGCTCCAATGAAGATTTATGGAAGCATTATTTTGGGGGGTATGCTTATAGGATATGCTACTGTTTTTTGCAAATTCACCATATACCTCTTCCTCTCCTTCACATGTTAGCAGTATTGCTGTAATTTTTACTACAGTAGACACCTCAACTGGGATCTGGGCCCCACTGTGTTAGGTCCGTGCTCCGGATCAGATATTCCTGACTCTTTCTAAAGGCCTAAGATCCTACTGAAGTAAAGGGAGAGACTTTGGATTGTTTATGGACTGAGACCTAAATAACTGGCAGACTAAAGAAAAACAGTAAGGGGGTCTGCTATTCTGCTTTACAGAACAGACAAGAACTATAATTCAAGAAGGCCCTTTTCCCTAAATCACAGCCACAGAAATTCAGTGAATCTCTCTCAAGACCAGACAGGAAGTCTAGAGCAGAGCTAAGAAGAGAACTCAGGTCCCCGAAGTCTCCATTTTGCTCCTTAGCCACAAACCATGCCCTTTCTGTAACACAGAGCTCTGTGCTGTGCAATGAATTAATAACATTTGTTAACTACTAGCACTTCTCAGAAGGCCTGTCTGACATAGCTTCGTTAGTTACTGACTAGGACGGTAAAAAAGAACTCTAATGAGTAAACAGCAAAGTATGCTACAGCAGGTTGCCATGCTGCAATATTTGGGATGGAGACCATCTGTGTACAGGTACCCTATTCATTGATTACAAGCAGCTCTGCAGAATGAAGTGACTTAATTGCTTTACTTCAGAAACAGAAATACAGACATGCGCCAAATACCAAACACTTATACAATTCTCACTGCAATGGCTATTGTAATTCTTTTTTCCTTTTTTCCTTTTAATTCCTGCAACCAAAAAATAAAAATAAAGAAAAATCACCTAAAGACAGAGATCAAATGATGACACTATCCTAGAGTTCTATCACACAGTAAGCTATTGCTATCAGTGCAGTAAAATACAATGCAATTAATCTAACAATTTTAAGTGTGTACAAAGTTCATCACTTTCAGTAATATTCATTACTTGTTAAGTATGCATACAGATGCCCAGACCTGTCCAGGGTTAACCCAACAGGGCACCAATGTTAGAAATTGCCAGATTCTGTAGACAAGGGAAGGGCTAAAAGTCAGCAGACCAACCTCAACCTGGGGCTAAACTAATAGGATAATAACAGAACAAATTTCTAGATGTAAAATGCTGAAAGTGCAGAGTCAGGAACTCCCTTTGGGTGAAAACTGAAAAGACAGTGAAAGGACATGTTCTGACTTAGTGGGGTCAATGGCAAGGATGAAACTATCAAACGAGGATGGAAAAAAAAAATCAGTAAAACTGGGAATAATGGTAAAAGAATAAAATGGTGGTGGGCTGTTTATTTGAGAGGGAGTAAAATGGGTCCCTGCTGAAGAGATCTGTGCCTAATCAAAACAACCTGGAACAGCACAATAAAACTATTGTTCTGACTGTATTCTTAAGACCCCAGTGCTATGGGAATCCTTGATGGGGGCTCCATTATCACTCAGGAGCTCAATTTAAGCTCAGGCCTTTGCTCCTTTCTGAATTACTTCACTGATACAACCGGCCCCAGCTATATACCATGGTGATGCTGACTCACTGATTTAAATTCCTGGTATGACATTTCATTTACTTCATCACTATGGACTTGTTGGGCAACAAATAGGACCATAGGTTAATTTTGTTACAGTCACAAGAGCTAGTTTGCTCTTTTTGATGAGGTACCATGCATATTGTTGGTGTGGTTTGTAGGCACAAGGGGCTGGATCTTCAAACATAGTCCCTTGCTGCTGCTGAGTCTTGTCTGTGTTCGGTTTAGAAGGGCCCATGGAACATCCATGTTACATTTCCCAAATGTGCCAGCAATTTCTTGTACATTTCACACATAAGAGATTCAAAACAGTACTTACTGTGCCACAGAAAGAGTCAGAGACTGAGGGCACCAGCAACATCAAATGACTTTGAACTGGCAGAACATTAAGAACTAAAACTAAAAATAAACTAAAAAAAATAAAAATCCTAGGTAGACCTACGTTACATAAGAAAACAACAAAACAAATTCCCCTGAATTTCCTGTCTCATGTGGCTGAAAATTCTTTCATGATCCCAAAGTGATTAATTCAGGCCTGCACATTTAGCATTCTAATACCTCTGAGAAAGTGAATACAGTCTGTCTGCTTCTTGCCTCAGCATCTGTTCATGTTCAGTACTTAGGGGTTCTAAGAATGACATAGCAAGAAGTATTGTTTCTCTGGGTCCCAAAGCTGAGTAGTAGAAGCTAAGTATGAGATTCATGCAAGGCAAATATAACATAATCTACTGGCTCTGCTTTTAAAAATCTCTTGAATATGCCAATGTACAAGAACCTAAACTCTTGTAGGACAGACATAACATACTGTCTCCAGGAAAAATATTTTATTTATGCAATTCTTTCCATATATTTATGAGGTTCTATTTTTAAATTGTTCAGATTCCTGGCCCACACTATATCCAGAAGAGTATTCTGCCCCTTTCTCCTTGAATGGTTACGAGAGTTTATTTTCCATTCTAAATGTATGTGATTTGTACTCACATCTTTTATCTAAAATGGCTTCTATTCCTCTTTGATATTTATACACTGGATTTATTTATAAAGAGTCATCGTATCTCCTCTCTGCCTTCATTTGCCTAGATAAAGCAGAAAATCTCCTTTGTTTGTTTCTAAAGATAGATATTCCACACACACACATTGATCCCAGTTCTCAGAACTGCACCTGTTCCAAATTAACTTTTATCTTTCTTAAGCACAGATGACCAGAACTGTACTTGGTACTCCAAATGAAAATTTGACAGCATTTTATAAAATGACACAAATGTTTTCCTGTGTCTACTAAAATTTTCCAATATTCCCCACAAAAATAAAGGCTATTATTATTTATTTATTTTTAAATAGCATGAATTCTTACCTACTATTCTGGCAAGATTATTTTTAATGAATCAACATGACATGGAGAATATCTTTATTCTTTTCAGCACAAAAGTCAGAAATATTCAAGCAAATATTATTAACCTAGCATAAATACATCTAAAACCAAACAGCATTATTTTTGATATAATCTGTCAAATCATTTAGATAACAATATGGCAGCAAATAGCTTACTCCTGCTGGAGAAAATAAAATTGAACAACAATGAGAATGCGAAGCAGAAAACATATCACAGAGAAGATATGAAAATTTTACACATTTTAGTTTTTATACATACTGAGTGTGTAGCATTTTAGATTTTAAACATACCAAAAATAAATAAACAAACAAAAGTTATTCAAAACTTTAAGGGAAACTGGATTGCAAATCTAGGTTTCAGCAAATTTTAATTCTGTATAAAAGATTCATAAAATCTTTTCATAAGATTTCATAATCTTAAAAGATTCATAAAAGATTTTTCTGTCACATACTCTTGTACTTTAAGATAGGAGAAAAAAGGACGTCAAATTCCTACTTTTTATTAGACAGGCTCTATGTCTACTAAAGCCACTGTTAGAAAAAAGTTAGGGGGAGGGAGTAGGAAGTGAGGGAGGAGGAGGGAGAGTGGCACTAAGAAAAGGATGCCAGTATTGTTTTAGATGTTTTTTTCCAACAATGAACACCAAACCAATTGACAATGTTGCTCTCTTTTCCAAAAATAGTACATCAGCAGACAGGAGAAATGAGTTGCCAAACCAGAGAAGATCCAAAGCTAAACACAGCAGATTTACCTACTACCACTGGAAATTAAATTGCTTCACCATTCACATAATAACCAAAACAAGACAGGAAATTTTTACTTAGTTTCTACTGGATGTCTACTCAAAAACATCCAAAGTCATTTTAAGTTAAACTGACTTTTAATTAGAGTCTAGGTAAAGACTGGGCCAATTCTTCAGAAAATCGTAAGTACAGAGAAAATCTTTTTTAGTAGGAAATGTAGTAAACTTTCTTTTGTATTAAGTTACTTGAAAAAATGTTGGATATTACATGGATTTCACTTACACCAGCATAACCCAGAAAGAATTCATGAGAAGTCAATGAAATTAGTCCTATGAAAGATCAAGGTAAGATCATTAAGCAGCGGCACTGTGGAGACTGACAATATATCCATATTAATACTCATTGGCTTTGTAATACATGGAAAATTATTGAAAACCTTCAGTCTTGCAGGTTTTAATTATGCATGTAAAATCTGGGATAAACACCTCCCAAATTCCTCCATGATCATACGTTCACCTAGACAGTCAGAGTATCCTCGTTTTTCTGCCTCTTCAGCTTGCACCAGGAGACAAGTACATGTTGCTTTCACTTCTTCCCAAGATAGATATCTCAGTCTGACAGAGAAAAAATAATTTAGTATAAAATATATCCATTTTAAATACAGAAAATAATTTAAAAGACAAACTTCAAACTTCTTAACTAAGGTACTAACAGTAAATTCAGCCTACTGCTGGCAAAGAAAACAGCACCAAGTTCCTCAAGGATTCCCGAAATGGCATTTTACCACCCCTTCCTTTGAATAAACTCTTTAAACTACCAGTTGTTAACATCGTATTCGGCTACATTATTAACATTATTCTTTCTTTTATGCAATTCAAATAAAGGCATAATTTGACATCATCTACCCCATCTATACATTATCCACAGCAGAAATTATTCAAATATTTTCAAAATTATTATTGTCTGAACACCACAAACATAATAAAAACAATTTTCTTACTACTTCTTTGGGAAAGGTTTTGTTAGAAATGAATGGACTGGAAGGGATTATGAAGATAATTAATTATGTGATCAACACAAAACTAACTTCTGTTTTTAAAGCAGAACTAATACGTAAGTCCTTGAAGTCTCCATAATACGTTCCTAAGGGATAGGAATAGTCTCCCCTTTATGTATTTATTTAATTAAGAGGGAAAAAGCTGTGTGAAGGTAATTCCTTTTATACAAACCACCTGTCATTTTAGTCATTATTTCTTAGGTAAATATGATACTGGTTACATGACACATTACTGAAGATAGACCAATGGGTTATGCATTACTATTTCCAACTATTCACCTGTCTTTCTCCAATTTTGGTAATATTTCCAATGCTGATGTTAAAACTGGGTTATTTCCTTCATTACTTCCTATGTCCATGTAGTTTAGCGCAGTCAGCTGTGGATTTTTATCTGGACTTTCTTCATAATTTTTGCAACCAATGCATTTACAAATAGAGGAACACATAATTTTAGCCTGGCAAATACAGAATATTTGTATAAAAATTATATAAAACTTAAATTAAACATACAACTGAAGAACGACTAGACCTATATCACCAGGGACTTATTCTAGATATACTGGTCTATATTCTCAGAGTGAGACTGTCGGTATCAATTTGAGGAAGCAAGTCAGTTCCCTCCAAGGATTCTCTGTGGAGAATAGTGATACTCCCTTGCCCTGTACACAGACAAATCACAGACTGCTCCCCTTCAATTTGTGGATTGAGCATTAAAGCTACCTGGATTGGCAGAAAACATTGCCTGCATTCATGATATTATGAAGAGTCTTCCAAGCCTGTTGGGGCCTGAAGACTACCACCCATTCCTACTCTTTCATGCAGGATCTAATGAGGCTGCAACACAGAGACTCCAAAATATCAAAAGGGACTTTATGTCCCTCAGAAAGATGTTAAAGGGATCAGGAGTACAAGCAATGTTCTCCTCCATCTTCCCATTTGGAGGCTGGGACCAAAGAAGAAGGAGATGAACAGACCAAGTGAACAATTGGCTGCATGGCTGGTGCCATGCTCAAGGTTTTGGGTTCTACGATCTCAAACATACTTTTAAGAGACAGGGCAATGCTGACACAGGATGGGGTGCACCTGACCAAGCGGGGCAAGAGTGTTCTGGTCAGCAAGCTGGCTGGCCTTTTAACTCATCAACTTCAGCTAGATTCAGTTCTCTGAAGTTAAAGACATGGCAAGAATGAGACTGTGACTCCTATGTTCAAAAAATTTTATGATCAACAATTCAAAGAAAGAACTAGTTACAAAATAAAATCAATGTTAAAGTAATAATCAACAATAGGAAAATTCACCTGACTCACCTCAAAGCACTCACAATAATTCTTGAGACATCCTGAACGCCTGCAATTGCATCCTTTGTTATGGTGAGGTTTAACTTCTCCCAGTTTTGTTTGCCCAATCTTTGGTAGGAAAGCTTCTGGGTTTCTATCGAGACAGACCTGAAACAAAAAATGTTAAATTATGAGACATTCAAAGACGTACTTTGAAACACTTGAAGAGCGCCGTGCAATATTTAACTACGAATTTCTTACTTTCTACTCATCCTTGGTGACATGAAGAACATATATAAAAGAGTCTTCTACAGCATGTGAAAGCAGAAATTCAAAGATTCCAGAATATTAAGCTGACTGGGCTATATCACAGAAAGCAACTCAAATTGGTCAAATAATATCCTAAATGACCCATCTGCTATTCACTTGGGGCTGGTTTTGTCTCACTGCTGACCCTACTTTCACCAGAAATAAAAAGTTGCCAGTGAAAAATAGTGCACATATGGTCACGTACATCTCATGAGTATTAATGATATTTATTAATGTTCCAATACAAGAACATTCAATGAAATCAGCATTGGATATTCCATTGGAAATGTAGTTTTTTTCACATCCTAAGACCTCACAAATGCCATGGACTACTAAAAGGCTGATTAAAGGGATTCTATACACTTTATGTCCAATATTTATGGATGACACAGAAGCTAGTATGCTTTCCTCAGGCACAGACAAGATCTCTTATTCTCTACCAGGATGCCATCTGCAACAGTGAAAGACAGTCATCAACAGACGTCAACAACCCCATCAGTACAACTACTGAAGAGCATTTGATTTGAAAACCAGTTGTTGCACATTGATCCCAAAAACTGATGTAGCTTCCACTGGTCGAATTCAGCAAAGTAATAAATCTAATTAGATCAAATTCTTCTACAATCCAGAGATTATCTGAATGATACAAAAGAGCTCTGGAGAGTTGCATGCAAGAATAACAAAGCCATTAATATATCCTAATTTTAAAGTATCAGCAGTAGAATAAGACCTTTCATTTTCACTCTAAACTTTACAAAACATAACAGACATATATACTTCTAAGATTAAATTATTGCCCAGATTTTGAAGTTTGAAACACAAACAAAAATCAGCCCCCATAGTACTCTATCTTTCATGAATAAATCAACCAGAAAGACTGGTACAGACAATTGCAGAAGATCTGTCAATGAGAATAATAATTTGGATAATGATAAATTCCTTTAAATTCCTCTAATTCCTTTAAATTCCTCTAATTTGGGGACACAATAAATTTTCCTTTAAGTGAAAACATTTCTGAAATTAAACTTGGGGTTCCATACTTCCTTCCAAGAACGAAAATTATCATTCAGTTATCATACCACCAGTTTTAATCCAAAGTATCAGAAGTTCTATAAAAGGAAATTAAATATGTATATATAGGTATTTATTTATGTAAGAAAAATATAGAGACACCACAGTGCTATTTAATATAAAAATAACATTTCAAGGAATTTTACTGGAGAAAAAACAATACTTCTGTATTTTTCATACGTATTTTTCACAAAGATGATACTGGTCTGTATTTTTTTTTTTACCTTAATGGCTTTAAATCGTTCAGTTTCATGAAGCGGATTGTTGTAACAATTATTGCAGTTGCAATTGCAGCAAAAATCACCATTGGCAAAGCAATCACAATATCTGTGATTAACATATAAGGCAAAATAAGAAATGAAAAGATTAACTGCTTTTAAATGTTATTCTATTTCAAGACAGAATTTATAGTTTCTACTCATGAAAAATGTCCCCTTCCTCAGTCATATAATCATACCCAAAACCATACAAAATCCTTCTCTCTTTCATTCAATTTTATGTTTTGTAAAACAAGCCCACTCCACAAATGAATCAAATTGTAATCATTATGTACACGGCTCCATGCATCTTATTTATGTAAATAATGTTTATGCATGTAAACATAATAATACTGTGCGCATAATATTTATGCATATATTATTATGCACGGCAGCCAGATAGATGCTTCACTACACAGCAATTACATTCCATAAATTATTTTCTGGATACACATTGATCATTACCTTCTAGCTTCTTATTGTATTTTCCGTATTTTTTATTATATTCAGTCATCCAAAACTCTGCACTACATTCTGAGCTTGTGTGAACATTAGTTTACATAAACTGTTGATCTTTTTAACTCAGGATCAGAGGAGTAACTTTTGACACCTATGGACTGTTCAGTGGAATACATTTATTGTATGTTTGTCCTTTCATATATACACTGCTACTAGCATTTATGAAATGTTGATAAACTATTACTTACAATTTAAGACACTGAGATTTTGTGCAGTTACATGGTTTCTTAGACTTTGTAAACCCTGAACGACAAGGTAGGCTACACAGGTTGAAAAAGGAAAAAAAATTAGAAAAAAAAAATACAAATACAGCTACTATGAAATTTAGTCTATACATTTAAAACAATAAAAACCTGTTTTGTTTTGTTTTGTTTTTTCTTTTTTCCCTCAGCACTATTGGAGCTACCTAACAAATGTAGAGTCACAGAGCAGGTGACAAAAAGAGAAGACTAAATAACCTGTAATCTCCTGCTACCCACCAGCTGTCTCTACCTGGGGCAAATCAGCCCCCAGTCACAGAATCCAGTGATAGTTGAGCAACTGCAAAGCATTCTCACCTCTCACCTTGGGGTTGCATCTGCCTTGTATTTAACAATGATCTCCAATTAAATATTATTAAAAGAATTCCACTAGTGTTAGAAATATGGGCAAAGCACATTACTTACATTTGGAAACATATTCACTAATTCAGAAAATTAAATGTTTTTCAGACACATGGACACCACAATTGCATTGATCGTAAGAAACCCTGGAAGCATGCTAGACAGCCTTGACCACCACCAACAGGCTTCATGACCACTGAGATACACACAGAAAGCATTTGTACAGAACTGCATTTGTATTACAAGAGAGAAGCAGCCATGTAACACAAAGATGTCTAGGAGTCATTTCCAGTATAAAATGCAGAAGTCATCATGGACTAAATGTTTCACTCATCTTACCCAGCTGAAGGCACTTTCACTTGCACGTTTGATTCTGGCTGGAATGTGGCAGTGCTAGCTGCCGATTGTAAGGATCCATGTTCAAACTGTTTAAGATAAAATTCATATAACTAGTTTATGTTAAGTTTTTAAAAAGACTTTCATGAGTTAGAAGAGATAAAGTAACACTGAGAAAATGCTCCAAGGATGCTTTGTTTGCCATGAATAGTGATAAAACTCATAGAAGTTTAAAACCATTAAAATTGCATGCATGTCCTCTGTGAAACTGCTCGGTATGTCAGGATCCCCATTTCCCCTGGCGTGAAGTACCAAGAACAGCTTTCAGTGCTGCAGTATTAGCGTACTGTTTTCAACATACTGATAATTCTATGTTCAGTTGCTTTTATTTCCAGTAGTCAACTGAAACTGGCTAGTGACTTGATAATTTACATTATGTTCATCTACCATATGACATCTAATTGGTTGAAGACTAAGCAAATTTTTAAAAAAGAATTAGATCACAGGCCAACAAAACAGACTGCAGATCTGTTGTCTCTTCAGATATGCGATTAATAACAGCCTGGTTATGGAGAGAGAAGGGAAGAACAAATAGGATTATGCTGTTAATACACGTAAAATGAGGGGCTGTGAGTAACTGTAAATCATGGTTATTTTAATTGGTGATTAATCTAGCTGACCATAAGGAAGAGGAAAATTAATATATTTAAAGCAAGAGAAGAAATTTAGGGAACAACAGACTGAGGATAAAATTAAAGAGAAAAGAATAGCTGTCCAGCCTATATCACTATGCCAGAATGTTTAGGCACAAATTTGCTGATATACTACTTCTAGTGCTGAAAAACTCTATAGTTGATTGTTTCCTCTAGCCCTTGGGTTTTCAGTTCCCTCCTTTATGACAATGATTGCTATTCACAACCCATCTGCTGTGCTCGTACTGACATCACATATTCATTTCACATAAATCAGAAGTTAACAGGTAAAAATTTGCAGTGATTTTTGCTAACAGCTCTGTTGGAAGTAACACACTAGAAATCAAACTTCTGCAAAGATTTCTGGTCTTCTGTTCAGTTTTCATTTTTAAAAATAAATTGAAATACTTTTCTACCACTTACTCCATCAGCAAAAAAGAAACATGAAAGAATTATGAATTAATCAGACATAATGACTACTAAATCCTAATCATGAGGAGAATGTAAAGAATTTTACTGGAAGAAAACAGTCCCCTTCTTCTGTAAAAGCCAATATGCCTTCCTACTCCCTCCCCCCAAAAGAGTTGCATAACAGTTCTGAGAAATAATATAATCTATTTAAATTCAAAATTCAAGTTCTGAAAACTGGAAAACATTTATTTTTCTCAGGGAAAACTATTTTTAATTTTGGTATTATTTCCAGAAAATTCTGAAACTGGGATAAGAGGCAACGGGCACAAACTGAAACACAGGGAAGTTCCATCTGAACACGAGAAAACACTTCTTTACTGTGAAGACAACAGAACACTGGAACAGATTGCCCAGAGAGGCTGTCGGGTCTCCTTCTCTGGAGATATTCAAAACCTGCCTGGATGCCATCCTGCACAACGTGCTGTGGGTCACCCTGCTTGGCATGAGGGCTGGAGTGGATGATCTCCAGAAGTTTCCAACCTCAACCATTCTGCTATTCCATGATTCTGTGATACCTTTATTGTCCTGGTTTCAGTTAGGACAGAGTTAATTTTCTTCCTAGTAGCTGGTAGGGTGCTATGTTTTGGCTTAGGGTGAGAAGAGTGCTGATAATATGCTGATGTTTTAATTGTTGCAGAGCAGTGCTTACACCAGGCCAAGGACATTTCAGCTTCTCACTCTGTCCTGCCAACAGGCAGGCTGGGGGTGCAGCAGGAGCTGGGAGGGGACAGACCCAGAGCAGCTGACCACAACTGGCCAAAGGGGTATTCCATACCATCTGACGTCATGCTGAACAATATATAGGGGTGGCTAGCCATGGGGGGGGGAGTGGACTGCTTGGGGTTAGGCTGGGCATTGGTCAGCGGGTGGTGAACAATTGCATTGTGCATCACTTGTTTCATATACATTATTAGTAGTAGTACTATTATCATCATTATTGTTATTATTATTGTTGTTATTATTATTTTTCTCTCTTATTAAACTGTCTTTATCTCAACTGACAGGCTTCACTTTCCTGTTTCTCTCCCCCATCCCAGAGAGGGAGAGGGGAGGGTGAGAAAACCGCTGTGTGGTGTTTAGCTGCCGGCCAGGTTAAACCACAACAGAAATTGTATTGGATGCAAAACTAATCTGTCCAGACTAACTAAACTGTCTTTAGAAAATTCATGGTTGTTATTCCTGACATAGACATAATAACCCTTATTAAGGAAAGTAAAAAGAATGTATGCTGCTACTTGATAAATGCAAAGAATAAAGCTTCTTTACCTCTTGCTCATTAAGATCCAGTTTACCTGAAACAGGCAAATACTGCCCCAGTACAGCTGTTACAGGGTTGCCCACATCTGAAAAGAAGATATTTACCTGAAGACTGCAGAACTACTACGTGTATACAGTTTATTTTTTGCATTTTTTTTTTTTAAATTAAGCATACCTGCAAATAGGTAGCTTGAACTTCTTATACTGACAAAGAAATTACTTCCCTGACACTGTCTGTCTTCTTTCTTCACCTCCTGTTACAATCTACTTTAGAAACCAAACTTACTCTACAATTGTGTCAATGAATGAATGAATGAATTGTGGCCTAGAAGTTCTCTCTCCAGGAATGTTTTTTTTTTCATTGCAAAGAAAAAGAATAAAAAGCTGATCACACACACACACAAAACAAAAGCAAAACCACCACCACCAAAAACTTAAAGAAGAAAAAATCGCCAATTTGTAAGCTAGGAATTTGAGCACAGGTTGTTTTTACTCTATGACACCAAGAACATTAAAAAACAAATGGCATAATGGCATAGAGTTATAATATTTTGATAAGATAAAAATGTCTGAAACGTGTTTATGTATGGTGCTTAATATTAAAAGGCTTTCTTTTCACATTGACATCAACATACAGCACTGTAATGAAGTTAATAAAATAATACATAATTATTAACAATTTAAATAAATAAAATGACAGTGATAAATAATGAAATATGCCATGTTTATCTTTCTGAGGAAGCTATATTTCAGTAAAGAAATATTCTCTCAAGTGTTGTATTGCTTCTAAGATGAAAATGTATTACTCCACCAAACATCAGAATAGCTAAACCATTAATTTTAGGGCCTCAGAAAGCACCTTCCTTAAAAATGGATGGTAATTCAAGTTCACCAAATGATGCAAAAATCAGTGGGACATTTTAAATCCCCAGGCTAAAGTATACCTGCGAGCCCTCGAAACTGCTCTTGTTTTATACAGAAACAGTGACACTTGGTGGCAAGCTATGGTAAATGCAAATGTATGCAAATATTTATGCTTGCATTGTATTCTACATATTCATTTCATCTTTCTTATTACATTGAAGTGCCTAGCATTTTTCAGTTATAAAATAATGTAATAACTTGTGATAGCTATGCTAACTGTGGCTCATCTCCCACTGTCGCTGCGTAAGAATATAAACACATGCAGTTGCACATTAACCATGATGTGCTTGCTATCTGACATGTTAGAGATAATTTTAACTTTCATTTTACCAGATTGAAGATAATTATGTTGGTCTTGATACTGGGGCAATAGATAAACTGGTTTTAGTTCCTGTGTGGCAGAGTTGTTTATGCAGAGTATTTGAGTACCTCCTTCCAACTGACAGATTACCTGGAATAAATAACTAATGATTAGCTTTCGTCTAAGAAACTTTAATTCTTAACATGAAGATATAAAGGTTTTCATAAGGGCAATGCGTTTCATAACGCTGCATAATCACAGACTGGAGTCTTTCAGACAAACTCATTATTATGCATTAAGTTGTTTGCTTTTTGACCCTTTCACTTTGTTTGGTTCTGGAAGCAGTTCTTGAGGTACCGTACTGTATCTCCTCAATCTAGTTGAGATGGACTCCTGGTTCTCTAAATTGTTGCATGGGGAGTGTTTTGCATGTTATGCATTTTTGTTGTTGTTGTGCGTGTGTGTTTTTTTTGTTGTTGTTGTTTTGTTTTGTTTTGTTTTGTTTTACTCTAGTTTTCTACTATGCTGGTCTAAGATTCAGTTCCCTAACCATAAAACACCACATTCTGTTTCAAGGTTTCATTTCACTTATTTAGAAGTGATTCCTTTGTGAGGTAGTTTTCATATTATCATATTTGCTTCTAGCAAGTATAGATAAGTAGAAAATAATATGTTATATACAAAATAGCACTGTACTTGATAAAATTTAGACTGTGAGTCTGAGGAAGTCTTATTAGTCTTGACAAAGGGCTTATTATGTAGGATTTTTTGGTGCATGTGTGGTATAAATAAGTTAAGAATTTTCTTTAGCATACAATTCTGCTATCAGTTACAGAATATAATCACCACAGGGTTGGTATCATTTCTGTGTAAACATCTGGGTTCCTCCACTACACCATGCAATGCTAATAACTTGCAGCCAGATTCGCCAACATTTGAACTCTGAAAAATTGTTCTGTAATTGTTCGGTAATTCTCAATAACATTTCTAATTGCCTCTCTTACCTCAGCCTGAAACATCAAGTACTACATCTTAGTAGCCATGCTTTAAAATCTACTTTGAATTCCAAACAAATACAATAAATTAAAAAAAATAAATGCATACTTACTATTTCATCATAGGCAGAAGCATTAGTCTGAGGTAAGCCACAAATACCGCTGGAAGATTCTAGTATATAAAATAAAGAATATTTTGTTTACTAAGAGATCAGTGTTTTTATACCAAGAGATCATTTATAGTGTTAATAAAGGCAGATTTTCATGTCACTATGGCATTACAGTCTTATGAAAGAATATTTAATATTCTCTTGTGACAGACTTGGGAAAAACAGACTTCAGTATGGGTTTGTTTGATGTCTCTAAAAGGTTTATTGTGCCCATCTGGTAAAATTCATTTAGCAATGACATTACGTTAGCAAGGCAGATGAATATGTCAGCTTCCATTGTAAAGACTGTATATTGCTAACATACAAAGGATGGCTGCGGGACTAAATGCATTATAAGGGACATTATATGCCAGAAAGAACAACTTGAGAACACTTGCTTTGCTAGATAGCATCTACATGACAGTAGGCTGTCTGTTTAACACTGACTGACATACAAGGCTTGGTACACAAAAAGGAAACTCAATCATTCTTTTGAGGGATACAAAAAACAACACGGGCCACGAAGTATCACCCTGCAAATACAGAATATTTGTTAAATAAGTCTCCTCAATACCATTAGAGAGAGCAGACTACATTCCACATCAAAAAAGAAGGCAACTTTCTTCAGTGCTCTTGGTCCACTCAGACCTGAGGAAAAACTATTCTTTCAGACCAAATCTAGCAGTCGGTTTAACCCTGAGCATGGTTGTGAACAGGCAGAATACACCAACTCAAGAGCTTACTATCATCAGCAGTATCAGAGCAAACCACAGTTTTAACACCTCTTGTCAGACTTCAAAGTGAAATAAAAACATTGTTTGACAAAATCCAAAGGGAAATTTTTTTGCAAGAAGGAATATTTTCTTCACACTCTCCTGAATGAATGGAGAAGGGGTATAGGAGCAAGGAAAAAAAAATCAAAAGTAAGACAACTACATGGTTGAAGCAACATGAACATACACAAAGAAATGGTGATCCATTTCAAACCTTGTTTCCTTCCAAGCCTTCTTAGCTCTACTAATGTTTTCAGAAATGGCTCAATGGCTCATAATGCAATTTTCCAAATCTAGAAAGTATGTTATTTAGCTATTTAAATGCTTTTCTAAGGTTATTGAAAAAAAAAAAAAATTCCACTCAGCCACTTGAGGCACTTACCATTTAAGCAATCTGGCAAGTTTTTTGACTGCATAGGGCTGGTTTGGATTCCCTTATATTGGTCATAACAAATACAGTTATTCTCACCTGCAACTGGAGGTATTAATGGTCTAAACACCTGAAGAACAGAATGTTTAATATGTTTAATTTATAACTTTTATATATTAAATGTCTCATTTTTAAAAAGCCAAACAAATAAACAAAAATGATTTATAGTGGCCTTCAAAATTATAAATTATTTACATTTTCAAGATATAATTAAGCACATAAATGCTGCAAACAGCATTACCAGATACCACTGAAATGTGAACATTATTTCTCCATTTTCTGTTCAACATGTAGTAATGGTTCAGATCTAATATACCTGTAACTATAATAGCATCATACCTAACATCTACTTTTGTATTTTCAATAATAAAGCAAATTAAGAGAAAATGGAAAAGATAAAAAACAACTATTTCTTAGTCTCAAATTAGGATTGAGATTGTTTGAATTGGACAATTTGCTCTCAGTCTTTATGTTCCCTACTTCCTCCACATAATATAGACAGCAGTTTGGAACGGTAAGTAAGCAGCACAGACACAGCCAATCAGCTTTTTTATTTTACTAAAAGTATGCGTAACCCAATTATAATTTTGTTCTAATACCTTCAAGAAACAGGACTGATTAAGGAAACACAGATTTAGTGTGGTAAACTCTGAGGGTAATAGGAAGGCAGCTGGTCCGAAAGATTTTTTCTAAATCTTATTTTTAGACCCTTTGTATAGAAGACCCAAGGCTAACAAATGTTTGTTACCTGCAGCTTGATTTTGAATAAAGGAACCATTGTGCCTTACTGATACCTCTATTTTCTGGAGAAATTTGAATCTTATCAAAAGGTCAAAAGACTTAAGATGATTATTTTGATTATTAAAGAACTACTGATAATATTGAGCATGAGCGTAGAGAAACTCCCAAGCCAGAGATCCTTTTAAACCATAACCCGAAATCAGAAAGAAACCTAAAACATGTAAGGTAAATAAGGTAAATATCATGGTAGACTTTGAGCATCTCAAGATGAAATGCCACTGTGAAATGCAAAGGGCTGGGTAATGTAAGCAATAGGTTCTGTGATGAGAGGTTTCCTGCACAGGTAGCCTCACAGCTGCCACATGACTTCAGCCTAGCACCTTGCTGGGATTTCAAAATAGTTTCTCAGACTAAGCTTTGGTGCTCCTCTAATAGCAGCCCACAGAGCAAAAACAAATTGAGGGGATTTCTGCAGAAGATACTATACAACCATAAAGAAATATAGAAGCACACAAAAGTATTCTAAATATGATTAGTCTGCATAAAGCACATGGATTTGGTCCTGTGAGCATCACAGAAAGTTTAATGATAGATAATACTTTATAGATAGTAACTGAAGCAACAGAGGTATTACCTTCAAAATACACAGAAAAACTTTGCCAAATGTAGAAAGTACACCACATACAAAACTACTTTCTCTACAGAGATTTAACAATATAGACCACAATTTACTGTTGCAAATTAATTAATTGTTAGCTCATTTGGACCATACTTTTTAAGATGTCTACTGACTCACCTGTAGAATTAGAAATTAATACAATATTTGTAATTTGTACAACTACCTAATACTTGCTAATACCAATGGTAGTATATAAAACAACAGTCAGAACTACATGTTCACTTCATGTTATTTATGGTAATACAAAACATAAATTTATTGCTGTATTTACTACGAATTTTGTTATAGTATAAAATTTATGATGTAACTTTAGACATAATGTGGATCTCATGTAAGTTTTAATGTGGTAGTTCCCCACATTTCAAGCACAAATAAGCACATACAAAATTCCTATTTCACTTAATCTTACTGGTACAGTTCTGACATTTTGATCGACTGTTTCTTCTGCTGAGAAAACGCTTGAATTTGGAACACTGCAATTTTTATGCTGTGTCATGACAGAAGAAAGAAAATGGACACCATCTGAAGGCAGATAAGGTGAACATGTATGTTCATCTTCTTCTGGAAGATTTAATTCCTTGTAATTTCCAAGATCTTCATTGCCACAGCTGTTGTTTCCATGTGGATATATTTCAACTTTTGCTATTGCATTCTGATTTTCAGCGGTAGGAGAATACTTAAAGTGATCCAACAGAGTCTCTCCCGCATTTACAGTGCATAAATGATTGCTTTGACTAGATGACAATCCTTCTTCAAATTGATTATTTATTACTGCAGTTTCCAGATTAAAATTTTCAGAAATAAAAGGATTATTTTGACTAAATATTTCAGTTACAAGTCCACCATCTATAACTGATCTTATATCGAGCAATATCTGATTCTCCATAGTCATAGACAGACCATCAGCTCCTTCTCATTTATTTGAAGATAATTACATTTTCTATTTCAGTATTCTTCTGAACAGCTTTTATATCTAGAAGTGAATGAAATAGACTAAGTACACACAATACTAAAGATTGATTCAATTAACATGAAACTGAAAAATATAACACTGCAAGTGGTCGTTAGGGTCCTGAATCTGGTTTTTAGAAAACACAGGCCACCACTCCAACGCAAACAGCTGCTTGTTACCATAAGAACGTGCCCTTGTAACTTTTAAATATGTTAACAGCATTCAGGCTTAAATCAGAATCTTTTTTTTTTTTTTTTTAATAGCAATCGAATCTGTCCTAGCACAGAGCCTGGACAGAGGTGTTGCTTGCAGAGCAATAATTATCCTGCTTCAGGTTCACAGCCCTAAGCAGCCCAGTGAGACCAAATGCTCTCCGTGCCACTACTGCCAGAGGCAGACCAGGCTCCTCCCTGCCCTTTAAGTACCACAGTGCCAACGTTAAGCTGCCATCGCTCCTATTTCTGGATTCAGACCACACCAACGCGGGGAGGCTCAAGCGTTAGGACACGCCAGACAGGGACGACTGAGGTCTCTCAGCTCCACACGCACCCATCACGACCCCCTCGGGGACACCCCCGGGGCAGGACTCGCCCCTCACTCCACCTGCAGGGCCGTGGGAGCCCCCTGCCCCTTCCCCAGGGACTTCACCTCCCCGGGGGCCGCCGCCGCCCCCTCAGAGAGCAGGGCACACACGGCCTCCCCCGGCCGTTACCGGAGGCCGCGCACGCGCCATAACGCCCCGCCCGGGGGCAACGGCCGCTGGCTCTCCACACAGGGAAACCTCCCTCCCCTCACAGGGCGCACAAGGCAGCTTGAAATGAAAAACAAACCAAAACTATTGAGTATTTCCAGGCAGATGCCGAAAGAGTAAATCTTAGTTCACTACTGTTAGGGCAGCTGGTACCAAAACACAGCAGGCACATTACAATTTCCCACTGTGTCCTGAGAAAAGCAGTAGTTACTCTCCCGCTGTACAAATTATGACCCAGCAACTGCATTTCCTTCCACTATACACTGCATAAACATTAGAGATTGCTCTTCTTTACCTTTTAAAAAGAAATAAGTTGTTAAATATGGGGGAACAGCAAAGGCTGTCACTTTAATTGGTGGCAGTTCTATTTAAATTTCAACTCTTGTTTCAGAGTTCATCCTTCAATGCGGAGCCGGAGGCTCTCAGATGGGAGTTGCTCTACCTCCCCTCTTGGAAATTATCTCACATTACAATAAGTCAGAGTCCCAAAGCCCTGCTGCTAGATAAGCTATTGTTTGTTATAGCCAAAAGGTATAATTTGTTATGCAGAAGACTGCTACTGATCAGTGGTGAGACCACACTTGGAATACTGGGTCTAGTTCTGGGCTGCCCCATACAAGAGCTACAATTGAGCTACTGGAGAGTGCCTGAAGAACAGCCACAAGTGATGGAGGGAGTGGAGCGTCCCTCCTAGAGGGGAGACTGAGAGCTGGGCCTGTTCAGTATGGAGATAGCTTGGAGGATTTTACCAGCGTCTATAAATACCTGAGGGATGGTGCAGAGGTCAGAACCAGGCTCTTTTCAGTGGTGCCCAATGCAAGGACAAGAAGCAATGGGCCCGAACTGGAACACGAGGGGGTTCTCTCTAAACATCAGGAAGTCCTTCTGTACTGTGCATAGAGCCCTGGCACAGGCTGCTCAGAGGCTGTGTGGGGTCTCCACTTTGAAGATCTTCAAAACCTACCTGGACATGGTCCTCAGCAACCTGCTCTGGGTGATCCTGCTTGAGTAGGGTTGGGACCAGATGGGCCCAGAGGCCCTATCCCACCTCAACTATCCTGTGATTGTGTGATTCTGTGAAATAGCTGGCTTCCAACTTCTGCTCCTAAAGCCCTTTCTACAACTCACTACTATACTGGATCACTATTAACTGTAAAGCAAAAACCAGTGCTGTTTATTGGCTTGCAGGCAGTTTCACAGAAACTTTCCAGCAGCTATTTGTACCTCATAAAAAAAAATCTGCACTAAAAACTTATGTTGTTTCTTTCTACTGACCCTGAAAAATTGTTCATTACCCAGCAAAATATCTACAGAACTTCTAAAACATCCCTGTAACTACTAAAATACGCTGAGTAGTCTCCTACTACCATTCCTAACTGGATTTAACAGCAATTATTTCACAAGCCCAGAAATGGGAGCAAGGGAGCCAGCAAAAAAAGATAAAAAAGACACAAAAACATTTTACTAAGTAGTGGTAATTGTGAAACTTTATTTTTTGAAGTCACAGAAGAGGGTAGAACATTGACACAGTGTTGAATGTAAATAACCAACCACAATAGAGTAAGTGAACAAGATAAAAAAACAGCTTAATACATTTTATACAAGAAAGCAATTGGTACAAAGGGTGAATTAGAATCATGATTTTCAAGGTCAGGCACACACCTCTTTTGTCCTTCAGAAGATCAACCCTTAAAAGAATATTCAGTTTGAGTGGTGTTAATTCTGGACAATGGTAGCCTCTAAATGCACCAAAGCTCTCCTACTCTGTTGCATTAAATAGCTGAATCAAGAAATTCTGAAAATGCATATTCGAGGTATTCAATCAATTCCACACTGCTATTTAATAAACAGGTTAATTTATCATCATTCAACCTGACTTTTACTACCTAGTCAATCCTAACCTGAACTCTTATCACTCATCAAGAAGTGATTCAAGGGATTCAAGGTTTAGTTATGGATGAATCATTTTTCCAAAACATTTTACTTCAACAATAAAGTACATTGTACTATAAAGTTCATTCAACTCTAAGTAATTTCAATTACATTCCTATGGCTTTTGAGCAAAGAAGCAAGTAAGTTTTACTGTATGTACACATATCAAACATCAAGATTTAAATTAATTATTTATTAATAGCCTACATTCACTGTGGATTGCTAAGATTTACATCCAAAAAGCATATTTTATTTACACGCTGTTGATGTTTTTAAGGAATGAAATAAAATCCTATCTGTTTAGGAATTATGATCTATCCCAAATTAAAAAAAAAAAAAAGATACATTTAACACCACTTTTAAACATTTACAATTACAAAAACAACTTTGTGCCAATTATGCTTACTCTAAGAATGTAAAATTGCATTGATAACTGCACTAGCTATAATTAGACTTAAAACATTTAACACCTGAGAGTCAAATCTAAACTTTTTTTTTTTTTTTGGAAAACCTACAAGCTAATATGCCCTATGTTAATTTAAGTATGGATTGGTCAGTGGTCAATACAAAAACAGTGCATTATTTCTGCAGCTCCAAAGGAATATATCGCTAATAATGTTGTTGCAGTAGTCTGATAAATGCCAGGCCTGTCAGCTGCAGTAAGGCTTATTTCAAAGTCTCCTTTCCCACACACTGTACCCAATCGAATAATGAGTCTTTGGCCAATTTCTATGGGGGGTCCTTTATGTAAGCATATATTTGCTTAAGTATGCATACTGGATCTTTGTTAAGGTTTCCTACCTCAAACATACACACAGAAGTGTTTTAATATCTAGAACATTGAAAAAAAAAACAAAACAAAACAAAACAAAAAACAGGAAAAGGCATATAAAGTTAGAAATACTGGCCAGAAAATATCCAAAAATCTAATGAGAAGTTTTGTATCATTCCCCAGAGTGCTTTCAAAATTAGCACAGCTCTGGAGCAGCACTTACTGTATTACTAAACATCGTGTACTTTACATTCCCAGAAAAATAAATTTGTTGCCCTACCAGGTACACTGCATTGCATGATCTAAAAAGTAATGACACCAATAAAGCCCGCGGAAGTGAAGCATCACATACCAAGTTACTTCGGTTTTGTAGTAACCATTTTACTTCTGCACTTGGGAATATTATGCCCCCTTTTCAGTGAAATTGTCCACCCTACTCCCCTACCCTAATTTCTTGTTGTATCCTCCAGAAACTGCTTGATCAAGGGCATCTCCCAGGAAGGATTTGATAAGGCTAGGATTTCCCCATTCTAGAGTTGATTTCTACTGCCTTCACAGCTTTTCTCATGTAGATAGCTGGCCATACATAGTATTGGTCCTTCCAGGCTGAAAGAAGGAAGACTGCAATTGCTCAACCTCTACAGGCAGCCCTGATTCCCAGACAATCCAACAGGCTTGCATTTAAATAATTTTTACAATTCCCTGGGATTCAAACTTACCTCAGCTGAGCACCGACACTATTCAGCAAAATAAGCTGATGAGTATCTGTAGCTCTGAAACAATTACTCCTACATTTCATAGAGAATGATCTTTGCTATTTAATATGAAATTATTTCATTAGGGCTTTGAACCTAGCTGCACCATACACAAAGATATTCAAGTCTACTTATGTCATACCCACCTAGTTATAATTTCAGAACTAGATATGCATTACTACTTCCCCTCACCCATCACTAAAATAATGTAAAACTGACTCCCAGCATAAGATTTTTTTCCTGGGTTTAGATTTTTTTTTTTTTTTTTTTTAAAGGCACTGGCATGAACAAGCACACAGGTCCATTTATATGGAAACAAAAATCAACAATGTGGCAAACGTGCTTGTAAGTAGTAAGAAAAATGTGATACCTTCTAATTTACATAGTATTTTACTACTCAATGTAGCACATACTTTCCAAAAAAAAAAAAAAAGAAAAAAATCCACTACACTAGTTGAGTGTGATGCACTGGTTTATATTACAATAGTGAGGTGTGATTCACTGTGTGTGCGTATATATATAAATATATTTATTTTTTTTAACATTTTTAAGAAATTAGTTTTAAGGAAGTCAATGAAGGTAAATAGCCACAAGTTTTGTCATTCATTGACATAAAGCAGCAGATACTTTGAAGAACATTCTACTATCAATATATACCAAATCAAACCTTTCGTAGGACTTGAGTTTAAGACTTGATATGTTTTATCCCTTCCATTCAGGGAGGGAAGTAGACTCAATTATAAGAAAGGGAAAAAAAAAAAAAAAAAAAAAAAGAACAGGGGTATACAGATTAAGGGAAAACTGCAGGAGTTAGAATACACATACCTTCATGCAATAATGCTATACTTCATCCCTAGAAACATACAAGATTTCAAAAGACACCCTTTGTGGAAATAAATTCTTCCAAAATATTGGAAAAAAAAATCATGAAACATTCAAGCCACTGCTAAGGTTTTCATAGATGATCAATAAGATTGTGACTCAGCTTCTTCACCAGCTATTGTTTGACAAGCCTTGCTTTCATTCACTGTTCAGAAGAGTCCCCATTCCGACAACAGGAGGTTGCTTTGCACCAATACGGCAAATCACTTTGTACAGTTTTTACTGTGGTTAAATAAACCCATGATGTCAACCATTGCTTTTTGGATGTTCTTTCCAAAGCGATGAGAATCCTTAAAAACAAACAAACAAGAACTATGAGCACAGTCAGGCAACGGTTGTCTTTTAAGCAAAAGAAGGAATTTTAACATTAAATTTTCAAACTTTGGGATATAAACCACAGAAATTCTAATGCTATATAAATTAATCCAGGTATATGCTGTTACTAACTGATGAGTTCTTCATTATGTATTTGTTTCCGTACAGAGAAGGGAGAATCTCCTTTTCAGAACATGTGCTTATAACTATGTATTACGACTTCAAAAAAAAGACGACTATTTTATACATGAAGATTTTGTAAAAGCTGATTTTTAGAAGACAGAAGAATGTTCAGAAATTGTATGACAACTTAGTAGTTGTGAAAAAGCATAAAAACATTTTTCAGTTGAGTTTCTACCAGAATCCTGAAACTATTACTATTGAAGAATTACATGAAGTATTGAAAATGAAAATTACATTTCCTTAAGTGCAAACAAAGTCTTCATGCTGTCAGATGAATGGTACAAGGAAGAAACTAAAATTACAAATATAAATCATTAGCTACATTATAAAACCTACTGCAGAGACAGCTTAGTATCAAGGCCAAGCACATGAAGTGCTGCCTTCCCTGTATGGACTTTTGCCTTGACTGATAAGTAAAATTACAGGGAAATCTAATGTATAAACTAAAAGTTGAAATTGTTTTTCAAGTGCCTATGTAAGAACAAAGTCGTATTTTCTAATATTTAATGATTAACTGAAGGCATCGAGATCTCTCGGACAAGTTAAGGTCAAAAGAGGAAAACTAGTTCAGCTATGTGATCCTGCCAAAACTGAGCGTGTCATAAGACAAAGAGGAAGGATGAATCAAAGCTCACTCAATAAACGCTTCTGAATCAGCAGGATAGTGAACAGATGCGACATTCTAATAGTTGGGTGTTACTCTGATAAATTATGATAATTATGTTTCCCAAGCACAGGTTACAATTTATGGGTCAACTTCCTTTCAGAACTACTTAGACCAAGCAAATTCAAAGAATAAAGAGCACACATTTCATTATCTTTACAACTACAGTCAGAGGCAAATCAAACTGAAAATATAAAACAAAAACCAGGAGATTCCTATCTTACTGTTTATGGGACAGGTATGAGTCATTTCACATAAATTCCAGGAACTATACCTGCATAAAGATGGCCTTCCTTATGCCTGAAAGCATAAGTGAAGTAGCATATGGTTTCCATGATTCATAAAGCTATTAAGTTTATAGAAGTTGAGAAAAAAATTAACATACAGCATACGTCATCCACAACACCAGGTGTAACAGGCGTCAAAACCCACAGTGTAACAACATTGTAAGTCCTACTCATTGTCTAAAAAATTTAGTAGAACAGTTTTACAAGCAGATATTCGTCAAATTTATTAAAATACAGGAAAGAATTGTCCCTTACTGTCTCAGAACAGGAGATTTTGCTGGAGACATGGAAATGGATAGAGTTTTCATCCAAGATAATGTAAGAAACACCATAACCATCATCAGCCACCTAAAGAAAGACAAAAACAAGTGCTATTTTTTTCCTTCATTTTCTACACGATCTTGTACATAATTACACAACTCTCACTGCGCAGTTTTTAACATCCCTTGCAGTTTTTCCTGAAGCAAAAAATAAGCTTTCTGTAAGCTTCCATCTTGACAAACCAACCAAAATAGACTAACTATCCTAATTTCTAGGAGCAGTCCTGTAGTCCCTCTGACTGTTCGTTTAATACAAATGCTTTTGGAAACAGATAAATCTAGTCTATCACTTGGTAAAATCTACTTAACAGACAGTGCTGACACATATTATCAACTATCACATTCAAATCCTGGTAAAAAATACTACAGCAAAGTCAGCAGCTCTTTAAATTTCTAAAAACATACTAGTTTCTTTAAAGGCTATGAAAGTTGTACAAAGTTTGATTTTTTTTTTTTTTCCTAAATCTAGCCACTACTCACATTTAGGAGGGCTAGCATACCAGTTTAATTAGCTTAATTTGGAAAAAAAGAAAGCATGAACATGTTTTTAATTAATCAGGAAATAATAAAAAAAAGTGAAATTACTTCTACAAATGCCAACCTTAAAATCTAGATTAAGTAATAAAGCATTTGTCTGTAATAATAGCCTGGCATAATCAATCTCTGGGCATAACTGATGTGATAAAAGCCCCCAGCTTATCAGAACATGGAACCCTGTAGCACATTTGGCAACTGTGCATTTCCTTAGGAATAATCCATTCCATAATCCCTTGGGACAAGGCAAAAAACATGATGTTTCCTCTAAGCACATCCATATCTTGGAAAACATTAAACACATACATTTAAAAGTGCAGCACGTGCTTTTAATGTGCAACACTAAGGTATTACACCTCTGAAATTTTTAGTCTGAAACTGTTTTCAAAATAGACACTTGTACTTAGCAAACATACTGGTCCAAATCCTCCACCACTGGAGAGCATTTCAGGGTTCTTCTTCAGATCAATGTGTTGCTGTGGTGTCTGACTCGTTGACAGCCTCCAAGGCTCCGACAACACCTTTGTTAGACAAGAAAGGGATGCAATCAAGTACAACATACTGCTTAAGAACATAATCAAGGTAAGTTATTAAACATTCAATAAGCAATTATTAAAGATAACTCCAGTTCATGTTAATGGAACAATCAATCAATCAGGTTAAAAGAAACAGCTGAACCTATCCCGATATGCAGGCCATATATGAGGTCTTGATGTTAATTTCTCAAAAAATAGCATTTCTGCTGCAAGAAATGTTATTTCAAAACAGATAAATCTGGTCTATAACCTGGTAAACCCTGCATACCAGGTCTTGTTAATAAGACCAAGAAAGGCAGCATTCAAATCCCAGTGAAATACTGTGGTAAGTCATTAAGTTTGAAAAATCTCTAACAATATACAGAAGTTTCTTGCAAGGTTACAGAAGTTGTACAAGGCTGTTTTATTCTTAACTTAAAGCAGGAATACACTCTTATTTTCAAAAGATGTACAATTTTTTAAAAATAAATCCTAGCCTTAAAACCTGGTTTAATAAAGCATTTGTCACTGTAACAAGCCGTGGAAAAAAATCATAATTAGTGATTTAGCTCACATTAACTTATAACAAAGTTTTTTTTTTTTGCCACAATTCCAGTAGAGCATTCTTAAGAGAAAGGCTGTAATACCTTGAAAATATGCTAAGAGCCACAAGTAGCCAGTATTTTTTTTAATACATATTACATCTCTCTTGTAAACCTCTATAACCTGTACATAACATTACTAAAATGCCCATTAGTAAGTGTAGATATAAAGCAAAACAAAACCAAGTTGTAATCTACCAGTAAATGTTAAGCAGTGCTACCTAAACACTTACCTTTTTTTCTGAGGAAAATTGTAATTACGTAAGTATGTAAGCAGATACCAGAAGACACTAAGTAAACACAGATTATTTCCTGTAATCAATAGACACCAATAAAGATCACTTACTTCCTTAAGGAAAGGAGAATCTACAGAAAGGTACTTGGAAACAACATAGAGGCAGAACAGATGGCGGTCAATGCCAGCACCAGTCATGGCAAGACGATATAAGTGCTGATGTTTGGTAGCTGCAAGCCGGAAGAACTTAAGCTTATTTTCATTCTAAAAAATGAAATAAAGAAGAAAATCAGGTAATGAACTGGATTGAGGGTGGGAGGTACAATAACTAAGTTACAGCAATGGCTCCTGAGCCTAGAGCATTTAAGGACAAAGTACAAGACAAGGCAGGCAACTAAGACCAAATACTAGAATTCACTCACTTTGCAACCTCACATATTTTCTTTCAGTATTAGCTATTACCTGCTGTAAATAGTGCAAAATGAAAACAAAACAATATTTTAAATGTGATATAACCACAGAAACAAACATGATTACAACTGTAGTTTATTACTTTGTATATTTAGCTTCTTAGCTACAGAAAAGCAAGTCTCAACATGACTTAAGAAAAGCAGGAACTTCAACAGCTATTTTAGAAGGCTAACTGACAACAACATATGAACGTAATGCAGAGGCTGACAGAAATTATTAGTTCCAAGCTCATTTTTAGATAGCTATTTTAAGATTTTTATAATATGGAATGCAATGCTGAAAATATGGCAACCTGTCACTTCTTATGTCTAGCATCACTGTATTTTATGCCACAAGCCATTCAACCCTCACCCCGCTCTCCGCCCCCCCCCTTCCCAGTAAAGTTCCTTAATGGGAATCAAGAGTTTAGGTTCCAAGTGATACCACAATTACCTGAAAACAATTAGCATAAACCTGTAGGTTGCTAGCAATAAGCTGGACATTATACATAGTAACTTAAAATTCAAAATAAATAAATAGTGTTTTCATTTCATTTTAAAGGAACAGTTACATATTGAAGATCATCCAGGATCACTATTTTTATTCCAGGTCCACAGTAGCAATAATTGGCATTTCTTAAATTAATTTTCTAATGAAGTGGTATATGACCATGTAATTTTTGGCTATTACCAATGTTGACAACGTATAACAGTCATTTCGAAATACTCACTTCTAAATATATACACATCAGCTAATCAGAAAAAATAAAAGTTGAACTACAATATAGTATTTTCCTGCATGAACGTTTATTCATAGAATCACCGAGCTGGAAAGAACCAGAACTGTTCATCTACTTAGACTTCTTCTCTTCCCTAAGATCAGATCAACTAAAGGTCCTTCCTGAAGAACCATTATGTAACTTACTTTAAGAGAAAAAAAAATATCTGTTTGAGGCTTCTGACTATTTACTTTTCTACTCATTATCTATCCTTAGTAGCAGAAAATGTTTCCCTAATGTGTTTCGTGCCAAAACTTAAGTCCATTACCTCTTGGGAAAGAGAACAGATTGTTCCCATCATCTTTCCATCAGCTTTTTTTTCCCCGCACTTGAGGACAGCCTGGCTTCCTACCTCTTCTCACTACACTAAGTTCACTTCTTTAGACTAGGCAAGAATAAAGAAGTTCAAGTTCTCCTCACAGATCCTGTTTGGATCTTTGTTACTTTCGTTATGACTCTCTCCAGTCCATCCATACCTCAAGTGTGGTGTCCAAAGCTGGGCATACCCTGCCACCTAAGGCCATAGTAGGGGAAGGAAAAAATACAGGGGAAAAAGGACTAATAAAAATAATAGGGCAAGACAAACTAAACTGAGTGCTGACACTTTCACAATGGTGTAACACTGAGCGTGCTACATCAGTGCTGAGTTACTGATTATTATAGTCCTACATCTTTTTCATTAGAACCTCTACCCATGCAGATGGAAACTCCCTTTAGCTTAGAAAAACCTGCAAACGCAATGATTTATTTAGCCTACTCTACCAGTGAAAACCATGACTATCAGTAGAATGAAGAACAGACTGCCATCAAGATGACCATCCTCCACGCTGACTGTCCTGCATCCTTCCATTTTGACAGCAAACATCTTTAACAGCATTGCCCAAGTTTTCAAAACCAAGCAGCTTTCCCCTAGGCCATACTTCATTTGTTTGCTCATCAGATCACAAGAAAGACTAAAAAGCCCACTGAAATCAAGATATGACAGCAACTACTTATTTCTTATGAATAATGTAAGCTTCCCTATCAGGGAGGAAAGCCTAACTGACATGGCATTACTTGTACACATAATAAAAAGTCACAAATCATCTCGGTTTTCTGGAATTCAGGGTCTGTAGAAGTTGGTATTCTGGTGGTTACTGCCATTCACCTTTGGTATAGCCTTCAATTCCTGTCATACTAGTGAAGGATGCAGACAATCATCTGATGCTACACTTCATTCCTCAAAACAAAGGCATAGATCTTTCCTTAAATCTTTTAAAACAATTCAGGAGTTTGTATGAATAAGTAGCGATAGCCATATGACTTACGAATTGTATTAGGAAACAACACAGTAAACTTACGCTTTCAGTTGGATCTTCCATGGTTCGAACAAAATTGCATGATTCAACAGTACATGAACGGACAGTTTCAGTCCTGCCTTCTCTGAACAAGCGCGTCATAGAGGCTTCATATGTCAAAGAAAATTTTCCCATGTCCTTTAAATTTGAAAAATAAGGACTTAAAAGGTTTATTTGAACATAGCCCCTTTCTTAATCAACAGTAAGGTTCAAGGTAAGCACACAGGATACGAATCACTCCACAAATTAAATGTTAAGTTTTTAGTAGCCCACCGTTAACAGTCTTATCTACAGATGATTAAAAAAAAAACAAGATTAATAATGGGATTTGATAAATACTAGTTGAACAACCAAACCAGAAAGGACTAACAAGGACTACACCATGCATTTTATATCCAGTCTTTTTCAGTCTGTTATAAACAGAAACCAATTAAAAAACTACCAAAAACCTGTAAGAATGTTCAGTGGCTTCCTAATTAATACAACTATGGCACATAATCCATAGAAGATTATGACATCCTAGAAGACTGTGACATCCTTAAGAATATTTTCAACCCCAAGTTTAATAGGATGAAGATGCATGGAAGCATGGGGATGGAAAGCATGTGAAAGAATGTGATTCAAGGATGTGAAAACTGAAAGTGAAAAAAAAAGTTGTAAAAGCTTATCTAACACATTAGCAACTCTTCCTGATCAAAATATACATCAGAACAGATCACAAGTCTGTTCAGCTTAAAATAAAGAGGATAGGTGGTTAGAAGAAAGAAAAAGGGGGGAAGGAGGGAAAAGAAATTAAAATTTCGTTATATTGGTGCTTTCTGAAAACAGACTGCAGAAAAAGTGAGCTACAAGAAAAAAAAAACAGGCAGGCACTTCTATTAATCTTCTTTGGGAATGTCCCTGACTACCCAATTAAGGGGAACTTCCAACTAAAAGATAAGTTTAATACCATTTAGATAATAACACTACTGGAAAACACACATGCTAGAATTTTCATATCTACGAAGTATCCAGAGATAGAACAACTAACGGGAAAAGAAAAAGCCGCATTAGCATCAATAAGCCAACCTTTGGACACTGAATTTCCAGCAAGTAATCTGTTCCGCATTTCTATTAACTTCCATGGAATGACCTTGCACAAGCAGTGCGAAGTTAAAGTACAGCGTACTTTACACAGCCATGTGTTTTAACCACAACAAACAGTTGCGTACTAATAGTACGCAAACATACTATTCCCAATTTAATGAGATTCTATAATCTAGATGACCATTCTTGACAGTTGGACTAGATGATCTTGGAGGTCTTTTCTAAGTTGAATGATTCTATGATTCTATAAGCCAGAAGCAGTCTGTTCTTACCCGATAGTGAGCAAGCTGCAGGGCAAGTTGAACGAAGGCATCAGGGCTAGTTTTTGATTTCTTTATTAGTCCCTTCCCAAAAACGTCAAAATAAAATGAACAGAAGTCCACATCATCTGCCAGAGCCGTGGCAGTGCTCAGAGACCTCTCAATCACTTCTTGGCACTATAATAAAAAAAGAAATTGCTTACTTATATGCAAATATATACATATGCATGCATTAGAAGGCATCTAAGAGTAATGTTGAAGAAGAGCACGCATTTTTAACTGACACATAAAAAATGTTGCCTTTCTGTGTGCCATGAACATCATTGTCTAATTACTCTTCCTTTGGAGAAGCTATCTTTGCCTGAAAGTTGAGATTCAAAGAGCTTTAAAAGAGTTTTAAGCCAACACTCATTTAGAGCCCAAAATTGGGCTTAAAAAAACACACAACATACTTAATTAAATGTATCACCAGCCATTACATTTTAAATTAAAGTGAAATAGGGTTATGGCAGTTTGTCTTGAACTCATGAAAAAAATAAAGAAAAAGCCTTCTGTACAGAACTTTTAATACTTAAAGACAGCTAATCAAAAGGAGATGTTACACAAGCACAATAATGAAACCATAGCAAAAAACTCTATAGCCGTACAGTTTCTATTTACAATGGATGGCCACTTGTTTTTGATATGTTGCCAAGCAAGAACGTTTCTAGTAAGAAGTTGAAATTTCCTAACCAGAATTTTAAAAAGCGGGTGTTAAAAACCCTGACATCATTTTAAGTGAACTGGGTAAGGTGAAATAATATCTTACAGGGGTCAAGGAAATTCAAGCTATTTATGAAGTTATCAGTAATTACTAAACTGATTTGACTGCTCAGGGGAAAAAAAAAAAAAAAAAAAAAAAAAGGACCTCCTAAGGACCTCCTTCCCCAGAGCATTATCTCCTCTGTACTTACTTCTTCTGGAATTTCCCACTGTAGTTTGGTAGGCATAGGAATATTTTGATTGGTATCTCCTTTGCAGTGTCCATCCTCTGAATAGCCCAGTTCAAGGTACTCAGTTGCCATTACATTCTGCAAAGATACATTTTCAAAATTGTAAATATAACATATTGCTATGAAATTAGAATTTTGAAGTCAGCATAATACAATTTCAATAGATAGTGAAGTATAGTACACGGTCTGTTTTCAAAGAGTGAGGATAGATGCTTTCCTACTACTTTAAGGGATTTTTGTCTGTCTTCTTCACAGGAAAACGTGAGATACGTACAAAATACCTGACTGCTGCAGTACATTTTGTTACATGGTACCGAAATAATCAGTGTTTTAATTAAAATCCCACCTCCAACTTAGCAGTAGTAACAAAAAGTCTTAGAGTCTTATATTTCACAAACTTTGTTCAATTTTGATTCTGAAGAGTTTCTGCAAGGTTATCATCTGTCTAAATTTGTTTGTAAAAAGTTTATTTCAGATTAAGTGCATATCCTTGCAAAAATTTTATCAGAAATATTTAATTCTCTTTAAGATTTGCATCCTATTCAGTGTTTATATATGTGCATTAGACTTCTTGTGTGAGGAAGTGGAATGTTTTCAGGATGGACAATACAACCTGAATGACAGGATAAAAAATTTCTACCTCACATGATTTCAAATGACATCCTCAATGTAAAAACACAAAGCAGATTTCAATCTGCTCAACATGGAAAGAAAAAAACTTGACAAAAGTCTGTTACACATACATACGTATTTCCAGTCTCTTAATTTAACTTTCTCACTTAGATGACAGAACATGCCAACTATGAAAAAAATCATTATATCTACAAAACACACCATGTATAAACACCTAACAATAGATAATTTCCTAGGAAACTGAATTCTTCTCAGTTTGTTTTGAGCTTTGTAATTCTTCACAGAAAAGGGAAAATCTAAGAGTAAGAACAAACAAATGAACTAAGTATATCTTAGTATATTCACTGAAAAGTAACTTTTCCATTACCCAGAACAGCTGGTCTGAACTAGACAGTCCAGTCAACCTCAAACAAGTTTTGACATTCTCCCCTGGTTAGCGAATGCAATTAGGACTTCTTGTTCTTACAAATAGATGCTCTCAGATAATAAAATCAGGACATGACTTGGGGGCATCATTCAGGCCTGAGTCCCATTTGCACAAATACATAATGAAATTAGAATTAGCTAATATTTATGAGTGATTGAGACATAACTGTTTATAGGCTTAAGCTTTGAGAGAAAAAAAAAAACAAACATTCAAATAGGATTTCAGGCAATAAACTATGCTCATGATGGAGAAATCTGTTAAAAAGTGCCTTCATCCCATTCACTGCAGTGAAACGAGCTAATTAAAACAACATATCAGTCTACACCTCATAAAAAATGGCTTAGAGGAAAAGTTATACTCCAGCCTGTATCTAAATTTTAAAAATAAGCACGGGGTTTGGATAGCACAAGGAAGCTTAAATGCTTCAGAAGCATGCATATATGCACCATAAAATGCTGTGTTAAACAGGCAACAGTGTATTTATACTGAATACTATAAACAAGCGGGATGGAATGCTGTATCACTTTTCTGTGAATGCATCTGTTGTCATTAAAATACAATTAAGACTTTAAATTTAAGGCATAGCAACTTCCTAAGCATTTTTAAAAAAATTCTGTAGTTGCTGTGTAAAACCGAAAATAGACAAAACTGAAAGAGGTCCGTAAATCCTCATCAGCTCAATAAATGCAGGGGACTGAAGACAAATCCAATGATCTTCAGAGGACCAAATAATGTTATCTTTTACGTTCCTTTTTTTTTTTTTTTTTAAATAAAACAATTACCTCCCACAGGTGTCCAACAATAGGCGCATCTGCCCAAGAATGCTCTGCATTCAGACCCATTCTGCCATTTTTGAATACTACAAGAGTAAATGTTTTATCAAACCACCTACAAAAGAAATTGAGATTATGTTATGGATTTTTATACTTTAAGAACATTTTTACACTGTATCTTCATCTCTACCAAAAAGACATTCAAACGCACAATGCTTTTTTGTTTGGGTTTGATTTTTATTTTTTTTTAAATAAACAGACAAACTTATTGGCTTAGAAGTCACTAACTCATGTATTAGCAAAATTCTAAAAATAAGATGTTTTCCACAGAATCGATACTGTACCTGTCATAACATTTGCCATGTATTAGGGACTTTGCATATGCATCCAGTGACTTCCCTGGATCTTCCTTCTTGTACCCTTGCTCGATGTCATCCAACGTCACAAAAAATGCTGCTTTTTCAACAGCATCTAGAGACTGTTTGTTCTTTCCACGGCTAAAATAAGTCTGTCGAGCCTTAGCCCATGGTATTCTGCAGAAAGAATTTGGTTTACAGCCAAGTTACAAAAATCAGTCAATATTTTATTACCCTTAAAATCACTATGCAACATTTCTCCTACTTTTATCAAATTCAAAGCTACTACTTTCACTATGTTTAAACTACATCAGAAGGGGAAATTCTAAGAACACAGATATAATGCAAAGCTAGGAAGCAATTCATTATCAATTCCAAAGTGATCTTATAGCACCCTTCCAGTACTTAAAGGGGGCCTACAGAAAGCTAGAGAGGGACTCCTGATCAGGGAGCATAGCGATAGGACAATTGTAATGGTTTCAAACTAAAAGAAACTAAAAGAGAGTAGATTTTGATTAGACGTCAGCACGAAATTCTTTATTCAGAGGGCACTGAGACACTGGAACAGGTTTCCCAGAGAAGTTTATGTTCTGTCTCTGGATGTGGCTTTGAGCAACCTGGTGTAGAGGAAGGTGTCCCTACCCATGGCACCGAGGTTGGAACTTGATGAACTTGTGAAGTCCTTTCCAAGCCAAACCATCCAATGATATCATCACACATGCACACCTTACTCTTCAGAAGTTCAACATGTCTGCTGCACCCCAAACGTATAGCATAGATCTACATTTAGTAACTGAACAAATAACTGATCTTGCACCTAGAACTGAGTATATGCTGCTTTATTTTGTAGGTGCAAGTCATAAATATAGAACAGCAGTTACTGAATTAACATTCTCTATCTTAAATTTTAGGATATTCTTTAAGATGCCAGGAAGCCTCAGAGCAGATTTAAGCTTTAGTTCAATATGCTTAACACTGAAAAGCTTCAAATTACTATTCTTACAGCAAACAATTAAAGCAGAGTTCCCCAGCTTTTCAGCTAAGTATAAGGAGCCTGTATACAGCACTGACACTGCAAAATTACTTTTAACTCCCTGTTATTACAAAGGGCCGTACAGCCGTTACATGTCAGCAATATACTTCTTAATATATTAATTAAAAAAAAAATGATAATAACCATACCTATCTCCTGCAGTAAGAGCTGCAAGTTTTGCTTCACCAGCCTGAGGCTCTGAATCATCATCAAGAATTCTTTGCATCTGCTGTTCAATTTCTCGAGGTTTCAACAGTCTACCATCATGGTACAGCCACACTTTGAAGTAACGCCCCTTATGGTACACAACAATGTGCTTGCTGTCTTTCACATGCTGGAGAGTATCTAGAATTGTAATCACTTACGTGAGAAGAAAGCTGAAGTTTCAAAATACCAATAATACACTATATAACATCAAATGCCTGCTGTATGTATTACCAGTTAGCCACAGCTTGCTTCTTTTAACAAAGAAATAAAATGTAGAATAAGAGGTACCACTCCCACACGTTAATTCAGAATTTTAGTACACAAAGATTGCTGCACGAAACAGTCAAATACCCAGATTTGGTAATCACGTAACAGTTCCACGGTGGAGACAACTAAAGCAACTACATCTGCATTTCTGTATCCAAAAAGTAAGCAGTACCAGTGTAGCCTGATGAAGCAGTCAGCAAGAGAACATGCTGGGTAAGTCTGGCAGAAGGTACATCCATGTTCATAAGCTTTTTTTCATGCTTACCCTGGCACATGCAGACAGAATACTACCTCTATAGGCATGAAGTGTCACATTACAGTAGTCAGTGAAGAAGAAACCTAGGCCGCAAGTTTGTCCTCACTTTATTTACAAATATAAATCCAATTGGGATAAGCCTAAACTTATGTCATGAAGGCATTGTGTCAAACCTCAAGTGAAGGTTTGTAAGCAGCCAGGAAAAGTCCTCATTTGATGAAAACTGTTCAGTTCTTTCACTACTCCAAAGAACTGTTTTCATTCTTATGCATCTGAGGAGACCAGTTAACGAGATGGTAAAGAAAAAAAGCCTAAGTCATGATTCTGAGAAATTTGAGAACTGTTGCACCAGGAAAGAGTGCTCAGAGCACTCAAAGTATAGAACTCTTAATAAAGTATAGAGCACTTAATGAAGTTTAGACAGGTATGCTCCATCCATTGATCAGAAGCATTTTCATGCTTCTGTGAGCCTATTATACTATTAAAGAGCACCACTATCACTTGGAAAGCGCAATCGAACATGCAGATTCATCACATCATGGAAGGCATTTTAAAATAAAAATAAAAATTGAGGAGCTGGAGTTACCCCAGAGTTACATGACTAACTTCAACAGGCATAGGACCTAAAGTGAAAATGAGAGGACCTAAATGAGAGAGGACCGAAAGTAGAATGTGACAAACCCTGCTTTTCTATCTATAGGCATTATTAACGAATGCACACATCTGCGTTCCCTCAAGATGTATTCAACTTCTGTTGTCTGTAATGAGAGCATGTTTACACCTACAATGAGAATGTACACATGAACTATCTTGTAACTAACTTGAACTAACTTGCAGATACAAATGTTTTTGGGGCTGAGCTAATATGATTGCTTGTGGTGATCATATAAACGTATTTGTAATGTTCCGCAGTACGTAGAAGTTGCAGAAGCAGACTGAGATGAAAATGACCCTACTGTAATTCAACAGCTGCCTCCCTTTATTCAACACTAAGATGTGAAAATTTAGTTACTCATCACTTAGGATAATCAGACCATTACTAGAATTAGGGTAGGACAGAAGCTCACCACCACCAACACTGTATACATTTTCTTAATGCATTACAGAGAAAGTTTTGGACAATCTCCTTATTACAGGTGATTTCACTTATCTGGTATCTTACAGTGCATGCCAAGTGTCAAGGCAATACTGGCAATGAAAGAAACTGACAAGACTAAGACTGCCTGTAAACCACGTAAACAATACTGTTGCTCATATTGAGAAAAATACATTATGATGTTATTGTGAATAATAAACAGAAAGGAAAAAAAAAAACAAGAGATGACATATTTTAAAATAACTTTGATAAAGGAACACGACTTTCACAAAAAAACAGATATCAAAAAGGAACCTGAAAGAGCAGAATGGAAAAAAAGTAAAGGTTATATACACATTAAAAATATGGGGCAAACAATTTCTTGAAGTCATCTTATAAAGAAAGAGACAAAAAACCACTAAACTTTCAAAATTACTCTGAAAGAGAAGTCATCTATACACTTTATGGCAATTCATTACTTCTTCAGAAACAACACTATTGGTGTCCTGTCTTTCAGATCCTTACATGGGAAAATACGATTTTAGCAGAAAATTCTCCCTAAACTGTAAATTCCATGATGTTTTTTTCTCCTTGGATGGTCCTGCTTACCTGATTCCACCCCTGGAATACGGGATGTGTTAAACATCCGCTCCCACTGAGCTGAGCAGAGCGGAACAGTTGATCCCATCAGAAGAATCTGCACCACAAATACACATTAAATTGTAATTTGTATACAGTTAGAATATTAACAAGGAAAGAAAAACAGTCTGGTTAAAAAACAGGCTGTAGAACAATGGGATTTATAATGCATCTGTTTTTTTGTGGTCCTCATCTTGACTTCAACTACATGCGGAAAGTTTCATTGACATTCCAGTAGCTGCATTTCCACATCCCCCCTCACCTTACCAAAGCTCTCCCTTCAGGAGGCATAACTAAAACTAGTTAGCATCAGAAATCCAAGGATCTCTCTATGGTCAGTCTGGATGCAAAAGATACACATGCAGCAAGCATTACCTCTTCACTTCTTTTTTTGTTCCTAAACAGCCAGAAGGAGGTTTAAAAAGTTCCAATTTCTCAGACATGCAGTTGCATACAACTAATTACACCCCTGCCATGATCTTCAACAGAACTCCTTAATTGCTTTAACAATATTTGTTCACTACAACACACAGTCACAGAGCGGGATAGAAATTCAGAATGGGATTCATCTTGCCTATCTCTGCTGCCTACAATTCAGCACAACTCTCCATAGGATTTTCATGTCATCTACCCTTAGGCTACCACTGGCCCACTCTTAACCTCAGGGTCTACTCCTTGCCTCAGGCAGCGAGTGCAGAGTCAGAATGGTATGAGGTACATATCTAGTGGAAATCAAGTGTTTCTACACTTCTGTTCAAAGACTTTTTTTTTTTTTTTTTTTTTTAGTTTCTCTAGCATCATTGTTGCATCAGGTTAAGAAACGAATAAATTCAGCTATACACTGCAGATTTTTATCTCCCGTCTTGATAAATTAAGTAAATACATTCATCATATTTGGTGGACCTACTAAGCTAGATAATTATGAGCATAAATCTAAAAGAACAACATGAAAATATAGCAAGCATTATGGCATTCAGTGTAGCATACAACTTTCATATGCTACTCCACTTAAAATCCATCCTTAAAGCCAGTATTAGCAAGAAATATGGAAATGTTTTCCTATGAGATTTTCAGACTTCAGTGGCTTGGAAGTACCATTACGTGCTTGGTACATACCAATAATTTGTGAGGTGGTACGATTAACACACACAAGTGGAAGATCCTATTTTCTTTTGGGCAAATAGGTACGTCAGTTTCAAATACTGAAGTCAGTTAGCATGACTGAAGTCTGTGTTTCTGATAGCTGGTACTTTCTGCCTACATGCAATTCAGGTGACAACCAAAATGTTTTAAGATCACAGATCTAGCTGCACCTTACTTATTGTTCTGGCATAAGATATTCCTCTCCTTTCCTGCTCCAGAAAAACAGATCAACTTCTTACTGGCTGTGCTGGAAGAGATCAAAAGCCATTTAAACTTATATACATACTGGCTTGATTTCTTGTCTGTCCAGTTTTTTCCGGTAGAGCAAGATGGCATGGATAACATTACCAGCTCTAGCTGCCTGTAGGGTTGTGGGTGTTAAATAAAGGAAGTCCTGTAGAACAAATAAGAATTTTAAGTTAATTATCACCATACTACATTGGGAAAAAAAAAAAAAACTCAGTACTTCTCATTCATTTTTTTCTTACAGTTTATTCTGGTCAGTAAAGAAGAGGCTTTAAAATATAATGAAGTATGCTAGTGCAGTGACTTGACGACTTCGAATTTAAAATTTCTTCAGTAGTCAAAGTCTCCTTAAACAGCATCAGTCTGAAAACCTACATGACAGCTATTAGTCATTCCAAATACTATTACTAAAAAGTTAAATTCAAGACTACAGTATTTCCTAATTTTGTTTTTAACATAAGGGTCTTTTGCAAATGTCTGTACAGAAAGTAAACTTGTAAATAAGAACATACAGCTGTGTTACTAATGAAAGTTTTACATTGAGATTTTAAAGATTGCTTGTGGCAATAAGTACAGAACTGGATAACAACTCATTACTGCATGAGTCTGCTTAAATGACAGATGTGCTAAGTTTATTATGAAAATAGCACTGTACTTAAGATATTAGTTTCAGGTTATACTCAAGAAAGAAAATCACCACATACTGGAGTTCCAAAACAGAAAAAATGAAAAAAATCACTGGCAGAAATTTTACAGTGGTTCTATGGCAGACAAGATGTTCACAGCATTTACCTACCATTGCAAAATAGTTACTATTAACCATAATTGGTCCACGTCCTCTAAGGTAGATATATTCTTCCCACCAATCACTAACCTGCAGCATGAAGAACAAGAAAATGAGTAAGACCTCATCACTTCCATAGTTTGTGTTTATGTTAATGACTCAACAACACTCCACACAGAAGCAGCATGAAAACTGTTAGCTTGCCCTTTCACTTAGGAAACACGCAAACAGACCAAAATCCTCCACTAAATTCTGTTAATATTTAGGGGAAAACAACAACAAAGGTTGAAAAAAATAAATTCAGCTCTAGCTCTCTGATCATAAGCTTCTGAAGGCATCATCTTCATATAATGTTTAAAATGCATCAGATCTCCTGAATGTGAAGTATGCCAGGGTAACTATAGATCATCTTAGTTTACCTCAGGCTAACTTGTACAGATAAATTTTAGATAATACCTCAGGAAGGAATTATACTACACAGTTCTCACTACGGTATTGGAGTCTGCATTTTCTTTTTGATAAAAAACTACGCATTTGTTATGATTCTTTACTTCACTTTCATATGCTTTACCTGCTCTATATAAAAAAAATTGTCCTAAATCCCTCTTCTACCTGGTCAGCCACACCCAGTGTTGAATTATAAATCCTAACAAGGTAACGAACAGCTTAAAAGCAATCATTACAGCTAAATTACCAGCTCCAGAAGAATAAACATAGAAATGAAGATCCACTCTTTCAAGTTCCATTTGCGACACTGTTTACTAAATCCCAGATCAAATCATTTCTGTGCAAATCAAGTGGTCTCCGCTTTACACAAATATTAGTCAATTTCAGTTGCTTTCTGCAACATTCATTCCTTTTTAAATGTTAAGCCAAAAATGCAACAAAGAACAAATAAAATAAGGTCAGTTGAATAGTTAAGTCTCCTGTTTATCTACTTACATAGTTTGTGGCCCACCAGGATTTTAGCTTCAAATACCACTGAAGCCTTGGTCCCAAATTAAATGCGAAGTCTTTGGCAAGACCTTCCATTCTTTTGAACTCTTCATCATTCATAAGTGGCCGGACTGATTCCAGATACTAGAACACAGGAAAAGAATCAGCATCAGTGTAGTCACCGACATGTAGCTTCTTATCATTTCTACACAAAATATTTGAACAGTAGACAGAGTATTCAGACTGAATACATAAGGTTTCAAATGTTATGTTGTTACAGTTAAGACTATACTCTATTCTAAATATTTGCCTGTGAAGTACAAAAATTAGATCTTTTCTACATATTTGTCAGCAAATTGCAAGTGGAAAAGGTCACTTTTCTAACATACATTCTCCCCTCAAGAGCAGAACATATCTTAAAGTACTTATTGTATTGAAGAACTCAGTATATAAGCGTTAACTTGTTTCTTTTTTCCTTTTTCAAAATAAGTTGGAAACTTTTGGAATTGTTTTTCTTCCTTAGAAATTAAATGATTCTGCTTCTTTAGCATGATGCAGAGAATTTTTTTTTTTTGTCTCAAAAACAAGAAAATCAAATCTTCAGCTTCTATGACATACTGCCCTACTTTGCTGCAAGACTTTTGTTTCATAAAACACTTTTCTGTATGCGTTAGGGAATGCAACAAAACCAAGATGTATCAGAAGCCCTGGAAGTCACATTTCATTGGACAGCGTTATGTAAGTTGGTATCATATTGTTCAACATGAAGCAAGCCAGCTTCAAACTGTCGTTGGTTTTAGTGATTTGTCATAGGCCTTGTTTTAATTTCTATGGAGACATTTTAATCCATTAGACGACATTAATACTACCATGCAATGATTTTAAAAGACATGGGAAAACAAAACAAAACCAAACAGTCAAACAAAATCACAATGGTATCTAAATACTGATTAAACCTTACTAAGGAAAGTGAATTAAGTTCAACATACCCTATTGACTGTGTCTTTGACAGCTGGAACTGGCAGTCGTGGTAAAGATGTCTGGAAACTGTACAACATGGGCTTACGTCCCGAGAAGAGCTTTACAAGTGACTGAAGAAAAAACAAAACCAAAATACACACCCCAAATTATTAGATTCCACAAAGGAAAGTGACAAGAGTAATAAGGAATAACATAGCTCTGAGTTCCTTTCATCAGTAAGCGATACATTTAGCAAACTACCACCTTTATCATTGTTTCACAAAGTTAAAAAGGCACTGACAGAAACTAACTTCCTAAAGGTTAAAACATTGTGTCAGTTGCAGAAATTGTGTCATGGAGTCTTCCTGTCTTCCCACACAATCTTTTAGTTGTTAAGCAATACTGTTGTTCTTGTGTGGCACGCTTTGATCTCAAAGAAAAACAGAGATGGTTACTTAGTGCTTTGTTTCTTCATACATTTCCTCTGCGAAGGCTAAAGAAGCGAGTCTACCTGTTGATATTTCACTTTTATAATAGGCAGTAAAAAGAAACACCCTACATTGTACTTTAAAACAGGATTCATTATCAAGCCTCTCATTCAGCTAAGGATCTTAGATAACTACAGGCATCATTAAAAACAATAATAATGGTTTGGAATCATGATTTGATATTTTCCACAGTTAGAGCTCAGTATCAGTATTATAGATTTACAGGGAGTTTCTTTAAGCATGAGACTGTCCCAGGTAATCTACTGCACAATTTGAACACATCAAGTTGTGTGAGCATGCCGGTTGTTATACTCAGTCCTTCTGTTATCAAAAAACAAACAAACAAACAAACAAAAAAAAAAAAAAAACAAAACACAACCAAAACAGCCAAAAGCCAACAGTTACCATTTCAGCTTCAGATTTCAGAGCAGTCCCTACTTTTCCATGAGACTGAAGACAGAAGCAGCATTTCTATCTGTGGCTGCCTCTGAGCTGTGACATGCACTAGGCTGAAAGTCTAGACCATGCAGCTTCTAGATTATACACAGAAAGATATTGGAACCATCACCCCATTTCAGCATGAAAGTAAAAACAAGCATTAAACCACTGATCCAGTGGAACCTTTATTGTGAAATCCAATCTGGGCCCAACAGACTACACAGCACATTGCACACAGTTCAATATACTAAATGGTATAATAGTCTGAAGACAGATGAAAACTGAGGATTTCCTTTCACTGTTTAATTGCAAGAACTTGCCCTCTCTACCCAAATTACAAACAACTGACAAGGCTACTTATTAAAATATTCACTCCTCTCAATTTCCTTGGTCAGCACAGCTACAGGAGGTTGTTTCAGGCAGCACAGACATTAAGAGTTTGTGTTAGCAACAAAGACCTCCCTGCAACAAACAGATCTGTTAGATGTGCCACAGTGATCAGCCCAATGAAATCTGAATGTGCTTCATGATGAGACAAATTTAAAGCTGAATGAGAAAAACACTCAGCGTTTCACAGGAAAATCTACTTTCCTTGCATGAAAACAATTTTATTCCAGAACTCAGGCAAGGCTGACACTTTCTTCAGACAGAAAAAAAGTACCTGCTCAACTGACAGACAGAAAACATTTCACAGTATTTCTCTTAAACTCAATGAGAATTTAACAGTTTGAGACCATTAAATTGAACTGACAGACACACATCCATAATTACTTCTCCACTTTCATATCCAGACACAGCAAATGATCTCATTCTTGCACATGTTGCATCTGTTCCAAGAATGTTTGTCTTTTGTTATTTTTAAACTGCAACTAATACTTGGAATTTCCCCTCATGCTGATCAGAAAATTTGACTTATTTAGAGGCTGGAATTTTCATCCAGCCTGCAAATCAATTTATACAGTGACTGAATCACAGCTCAAGTTTTCTATCTGCATGACGATTTGAACAGAGAACAATATACCCATGCTAATATTTTCATGCTGTTAATGAGCATGAAAAGCAGCTGAAAAAAAAATCAAAAACCCCAAACATACACATAGAAACCTCTCCTGGATGATAAAAATCTAGAAAGCTAAGGTACTTGGTACTTTCATTAGGGAAACCAGTCTTCTCTTTTGTTGGAACTAGCTGAAGAAAAGGTAAGGAATTAAAATAAAGATTCATATTAAGGAGAGATGGGACACTGTTGGGCATATATTTATATAGAGACTTGTTTCTAAAGCATATGTAACGCACAAGAAAATAGAAAAAAATATATGCAACCTATAATATAGGGAAGTATATAAATATAATACACAACAGGGCATGGTAAGTAGCATTACAGTTCACACTATTGAAGGCTGGCGTTATAAGCTAAGATTAAGAGCTTTAACACATCTATTTGGTAAGACATGCTGAAAACCCTGACAGCGGGAGCTTCAAGCAACTGACAGAAAGCCTTACCATTCAGAGCCTGTACTGTACAAATTCAAGTCATGAGGCTCTTGACAGTGCTTCCAGGAGAAACTAGTGATTAGAAATTTAATATTCATCTGTTACAAATGAAATTTTATTTTAATCTATATTCTGGATGTTGTTGATTACCTTCCATAATAAATCATTACATATTGTTAAACATAACCGTTAATTTTTGAGGCTAGAGACACTTATTTTATCTTAGTAGAGCACTTTAATTATTTCTACATTAATATTGGAAAGAGAGTTAAAATGACCAAGTCTGAGTAACAAAAGTTGCTTCATTTTTGGAGCACCTATATGTATATTCCCTCACTTGACACTCATCACTGCCTTTCAGGGAGATGACAGCCTCTTAGATCCTTTTCCAAAGCACCTCAATTATCGAGAGGAGCCAAATCACTCAAATCTTGTGTAAACTGTGTGACAAGCTACCTACCTCATGTTTTTGCTCCAACTCTTTTTGGAGTCATACCACTAAAATTGATTGAAGGGACATTTAATGTTATTTTCTTCAAACGTGGGATTAAGTTTGGAATGGATGACTAGAAACACCAACATTCACCTTCAACAAAGTATTAGGGTAGCACTTTGTGGGGAAAACAAGATTTTTTGGTGCCACGTGCCAAGAGAAGTAGGTATTTGAGTCACAGAATCCCAAGACATTGGCAAATTTAGAAGTTATTTTTAAAGTGTTTACTCTTCCTTCTACAAGGCCATACTGAACAGTTTAATTATAGCATCAAAAAGATGATAGTAATTAGAAATATTTAACAGCCTCCCATCTTAGGATACAGAAATGCAAGTGAGAATGAAAAAAACCTACAAAGTTATACTTTTTAGGGCCTTGAAAACAAATCAGATGCACACTAAGATAAAACAGAAAGACAATATATCCTTACCATCCAAAGCTTGGTGCCTGCAGAAAGTTTGCCGTGTTCAGCAAACATCCAACCATGGTAGGAAAGCAGCATTTTGAGAGAGTACCGCATTGTGACAATAAGGGCAACCCAAAGCCCTGTGCCAAAAAGTATTCCACTGACGATGTTCTGTGTTTGATTTGACATATAGCCACTATTTTAAGAAAAAAAGGCAATATCTGTCAGTTAACAGCAGTTTAAGTTTTAGAGAGAACTTAATATTGCAAACCTAAGTCCCGTGGTACTACAGGCAGACATTACAGAAGCCTGTTTGCCCCTTTTCATTAAGCTCCTTTACAAACATCCTCTCATACAAGAAGAACAAAGGCAACAGAAGTTACCAACCGTGCTTCCCAAACACTCATAAAACAATGCAGTAATACTGGTACAACAACCTACATGTTTCATACCCTTTTGCTTTAAGATTTATGCTTACTCTATCACAAACATACTGTTCAAAAACTTACACAGTTATATATAAATACTCTTAATCTAAATCCTGTCAAACTGATTTGGTTTAGAGAACAGTAAGTTTTCAGGCTACTTACGTTGTATCAAGGGTTCGGTTGATTTTAGCTATTATTCCTAAAGAAGGATCAATTTTGGCATACATTGTTGACATCACACCCACAACTACAATAAGCCAGCTAGATGGGCTAGCAGGGTAAACACCAGTGATAATTCCATTCTGGAAAGAAAAGCCTTCACATAATTTTTTCATACCAAAGTGGTTGACTTCATATTACCATGGAAAGAAACAAAAATCAACACATTTAAGTCATTTAGTTTTAAACAAGAAGTTAAGATTATCCAGCATTTTCTTACACGTGCTTAACTCATGAGTAAGGAATGGATTTTAGTGAAGTTTAACTGCTACTGAATATTGTCACAACAATACCAATAATTAAAGGAACTTCAAAAGTTTCTTTGCAGATGATACGGACAGTGCTTCAAGTCTTACTAAAAATACTGAAGTCAGCAAACTTCCTTGGAGCAAATGGCACTTCAATAATTCTCACTTAGCTCTGGATCAGGCCTCTCTAAATGAATAAATGGCAGAAAATATTCTACTAAACAATACACTGAAAACTGGAAAATTTCTGTCATGGAAGCAGTCCTCAAAGCTTTAAGAAATCTTTATTAAGACTACTTTAAAATATATAAATTTGAGTGTTAAGAAGATGCTGAAATTAACCGGTAGTTTACCTAGCTTTTTACTAATAAGATAGATACATTTAGGATCCCATGAACAAATAAATTCATAGAAATCTGTATCAAATATCAGTTTCATTTATATCCATAATACAGATCAGAAACATTATTACATAGTATAACTCTTTCAAAAATTACCTGAAGATCTGCCTTGAATATACCCCACATTTTCTGTAATTTGAAAAATTTAATTTTGGTAAAGATGTAAATCAAGAGTACAGTTGTTTGTGTGTTGTTTTTTTTTTTTTTTTTTTTGACCTGTGCTAAAAGATTACATAATTACATCATCTCTTATGAAGATAAGTAAACTAAAACTGCTATTAATTTCTACACCTGCTTTGTCTTGCTTTCCACAGAACAGATCAAAAAGATGTATCCTTGCAGTCTTTACACTGTCATTTTAGCACAGCATCAGCCAGTGCTACCTTCCTTACTATCTCTTGTTAACTAAAATCCATACAAGTCATTCACAATAAGGAACTTTATTTGCCACAGAGGCATAAAAATTAAGTTGTGCTTAAACAAAACTTCGATAAATCTATGAAACACTGAATAACCTTCACATTTAGTAGGCTTGACTAATTTTAAGTACCTTGAATCTGATGAACTTTTTCTTCCATGAATGGACACCAGACAGATAAATTTGTTTGAGTGCCTCATGGCTCATCCGCAGGTCGATCCCATCTGGAGTTACTGTAAATTGAAATGCTACCGCTTGATGGGCTTCCGCCATTTTTGAAGAGTTCTGTCAAAAAAAAAAAAAAAAAAAAAAAAGATTAAAAAAATTAGACTTTGTTCGAAGGTACTGGGAACTAGCCCATTTCTGTCAAGAAGTCTTCTCCACAGTCATTTTGGAAAACATTTCAAAGTATGACAAATTTACACATAGAACTTCCCTCTTCTTCACAGGCTATGCTTGCACTTCAGTCTGAGCCTCCGGTATGTTAATTAAGGTACTACTTCTAACCACAGCTGCTGAAAATGGAGACAAAACACTCATATATAATTTCAGCGTTTTGGCAGGCCTTCAGTAAGCTGAATATCGTGCGTACACATAATATATAAATCCCCAGCACAGAGCAGGAAGTTAAAGATATAATATTCAGAAGAAGTGTATTGCAGGTAAGTAGCACCTCATTCTGCTATGATAAAGGGATTTTTTTTCTTCCATAATTTTAGAAACAAAAGGTATTTAAAGTCTTCAACTCAGCTAGCAAAACAAAGCAGCTTTGGGCCATGCCTTCTTCTGAAATAGTCTCCTTCCCTTACTTTTAAGCTGAGAGGTCAAAACAATACGACAGCACAGCCCCAGTTCTCACCAGCAAATAAATGCAAAAATTAAAGCCAAGCAGGGAAAAAAAACACAACTATCAGAAAAGTAACCTTCATATAAACAAATCTGAAATTAAGTAAAGAGGAAATTTAATTGAACTAATTATGCCAACGTAACAAATCAACAATAACACAAGTACAGTAGAAAGACCATCATAACGGGCAGGCATACCAGGCTAAAATAAAATCCACCAGCAGTTAGAATAGAAACCCAACTGAGATCCAGTTCACATACATGTCTTAACTCTCTCTGAGGATACTGTCAATTTGAATTGAACTTTTAAGTTGTTCTTTATCAACTTATCTCCATAGCTTCTTTCTTTCCATAAGCAGCATTTCCACACAGATACCCTGGAAGTTACCCCTACTCATCATCACAGTAATGTTGTTTGAGCATCTACAATCATAGATGGTCTACAAAACACAGATTTTTCTAGGCAGGCTCTATGAATAGCATTGAAGTTGTTTAGTCCATATATTCCTGAGGAGACCACTGTGATAACAAAGTCTGTTGTACACACGCATTTATTAGCTTACCAGAAATTCTGTGCATAAACTTAAAACCATCATCCCCTTAGAAGTACAGCAAAGAGGTAAAGGAATCCGTATTCCCATTTGTAGGTCAGGATTCAAGGGCAGGTTTTAACTTCACATTTTACTGGTACAAAATACAATGTAATCAACACTAAGCGCTCTAAAGTAGCACTGGCATTTGTCTTTAAACAGAAAAGTACAACTGCTTCATACCTTTTGAATCCTAAATGCTTAAATTTACATTTCTTCCACAAATCTGAAGCTTAAACTGCTTAGCAAAACTTAAGTTCTGCTTGACCTTCATCCCTTGTAAAACAGTAAGTCAGAGCTAACCAGTGCAGTTTAGCTGGGCAATTCAAAAGCAGTCTATTATGCTATAATGCTCCTCCTCTTTGCTGGAAATATCCTATAATGTGAAAACCATCTGGAGGACAGAAGGTGTAAAAAGGTCTGTGTATGGTAAGGATTATAAGGGAATGCTACATTAATAACAGGCCTAGGAAATAAATATAGGAAGAGAAGGAGCACTAGGCAGAAGAACAAGATAAGTGCTGTTGCCCAATATCTAGTAAGGCAGTTGACCAACAAGTAGTGACTGCAATATATGTAAAGTACCTGTCCCTCAGCCAGCCTCTAATGATCCGCCTCTGCAATACAACTGCTCCTACAGCAGCTGATGGTAATTCAGAGATCTCCCAAATCCGTCAGTCACTGCTCAAGTGTTAGAGGCTCAAAATCCTGGTGAATCAGACTTTTGGCTTCCAGAAGAGTAGCTAAAGCTCACAATGCCGTACAGATAGAATGCAGTTGGATCTACGCTTGTACAGCATTTCATTAAGACAATGAAGAAACAAAATCAGCTTTTAACATGAGTCTCAGGACCTTTAAGTCCTGCATGCTGTAGCAACAACTGCAATCTGTAGCACTTCATGACTCAGTCACTAACAACCGTTCATTTGCAGGGGCCGTGCTGTTGGCAAGCATCAGGAAGTCAGTCAGCTGGGTATTCATTCATGTAAACTGTGCATCAGCTCTACATTGAGGCCAAAATTGTGTGAGTGATGAAATAGGCAATAGTAATACATGGCACACCCTGGACACAACAGGGCTCAAAAAAGGAGAGAGCAATCAAAGAATTCATCGTAAGTTTAGTGCTATTATTAAGACCAGGGTTAAAAACAAACAAAAAAACAAAGAGACACACACACACACCATATCCCTATGTGGAGAATCAGGCCCACAGACTCATTTCGAAAGAGCCACCTGGCTCTCCAGATCACACATAGAATAAGACACTGGCATCCCAGAACATAAAAGTAACAGATGAACTAGTTTCTGTTACCCTTCAAGTCCCCTATGGCTTCTCAGCCTGGAAATCCTCCTCCTGGTTTGCGAAGAGAAAGGATTTCAGTAAACCCTCCCTCTGAAGTGCATGTGTTTCTATTGTCCAATGTAGAAAAAGTTATAAATAGCATTCATCAGAAACCGTCAACCTGATATATTAACAACACTAAATTTAGCATGATCATTAAATATGCTTCAATAGGGAAAATATTCCTTATTACCAAATGAAGCACAAGTGAAAACTAATCCTGAATCAATTAAACAAGCCCTGAAAACAAAGACAGGTTTGGTTATAGGACTGTATTACTTGACCCTGAAAGATATAAAACCAAACGGCTTGTTTCTTTTCATATCCTTTTCCTTTACCGAAGGAAAATAAGTCTTTAAGACTAGTTTGTTTGTTCTGAGTTATGATGGCGAAGTACCAAAGAGACTTCCTGGAGTGCCTTTCTTTGAACACTTCTTTTAGCTCTTAAAGGCCAATTCAATCATAAGCTGCTGTACACTTCCCCTCCTTTGCATTCCTCTGCCATCACGTGCTTGCTCACAAAGTAGGTGAAAGAGCACAGGCTGCAGGAGCATGCGCGAGATTTTAGACTTCACTTACCACTGTTGGTAAGGCAGAGCCCACATCAATCAGCTAGCTAAGACTGAAACAATAACTTCTTTTAACTTAAGGCATTTTGGTCAGCAAAATATTTCTGTACAGCATATGTTAATTAGCCCTATTCCCAGCAGCGAGCCATAACGAAGAGCTTACGGCCTTAGCAGCTTGGCCAAGTCTTAAAGGAAAAAAAGAGAAAGATGAACACAATTTCTACAAGTAAACTTAAACAGTTATTTTCATACTTTTGAGCGTTCTTTTATAGAATTAACATATCTGACAGACACGTTTGCCCCCTAACTTGGTTCAATTTTATTTTATTGAAGGAGAAAGCTGTTCTCTGCTCTCTTCTGGTTTTAGTTCAATTTGAACGTGCTGTAACAGCTGCAAATGCTTCTCCTCCTCCCTTCTCATACTGCATCTTGAGCCAATCAAAACTTACCACATTATTTTTCCATTGTTATAAACAAAATACTGCTAGGTTGGAAGTCAGATTTTTGGTCAAGAAAACACAAAACATGCCGTGAGGCTCAAGCCCTGATAGATCTAATGGTCTGAAAATGGTAAAATGTAAAATCTATGTTGGTTTGTCTACTACACATAAAACCTCCTCATTGTGCTGTTTCTGCAATTTCAGGACATTGTCACAACAAAGACCAAGGTTTAACTTTTTAGATTCTCATGCCCACAGTCCTAGTGATTTCAGGGTGAAACCCCCAGACAGCCAGCTTTATATTAGGGCCTACATGTTCCTATTTCCAAGGAGATGTTGGTCTCAGCTCTGGGAAATCTGAAGCTAAAAAACATCCCATGTCCAGGAAACATTTAGTCAGACATGCAAGAAGACACTTCTGGTTGGTAACCTCTCTGAGAGATACAATACAGAACACAATGTCTAAAAAGACAGTGAAAGAATTTTCATGTGTATCTTAAAAAGCACCAGGCCATCATACAAAAGAGTTAAACGTATTAGTGTGCATTGAGCGAAATAAGTTATTAATTCCTGAATCAGATACTTTTGGAAATGCTATTGAGTATAAGCCTTAATATGTTTCTGCAGATTTCATAGGCTTTATATGGATAAAACGAGAGTGTTTAAAAAAAAGCTAAGGAAAGCCAGCACCTCCTCATCACAAAAAGCAACTCCTCTCCATATCCATATTGCCTCTAATCTCAGAGCTCATCCTAGCCCCCTGCTCAACTCATACATTTTCTCTAATTCCTACTCCTCTTGCAATAGGGAAAATCCAGCCATCTCTCCTTGGATATAGTCCAGTCACCAGGAAGAGACGTTACTTAAATGCAGTTTTCACATCCACAGATCCTTCTCCTGCAAAGGAAGGAAATTAACAAGTGCAGAGTAAAAACAGAGAAATCTTATTCATACAGCCCTGAACAGCTAAAATCTGGGTGAAAGAATTCTGTGACTCCCACTTTAAGCAATATTAATTTAGTCTGAAGCTCTCTTCATACTATTTTGACATCTACTTGTATATTAGCTTTTATATATGGTGCATATATCTGTCAAGAATCAAACTCAGTTCATCCAACAAATCTCTTCAATGATTCTACTTTGGCAGTCAATGGTTGACTCTTTTCTTGAAGAACAGTGACTGCTGGGAATGCCATCACATACCACCCTGCGCGAGGTTTAATACTACCACAGTTCTCAGACAGACATCTCTGACACCCAAACCGTTGTTCGTTGGTGGTGGGCAGACTTGCAGCATCACATAGCCCTGTGCTAAGAGTTAAAGTATGCTACTGGATTCAGCAGAACCTGGAAACCTCACACAGATGCACACATCTCTAAGGAAGAAAAACAATTTGAACTTCCTTCAGGAGATGAGCTTGCCACAGCTTTTAGAAGAAATGGTCATCCAAAAAAAAAAAAAAAAATCCCATTTGCATCTTCATTTGTTAACATTATTTTGGTGGTTTAGGATAGATCACTGAATGCCAAGTCTAAGGACAGACTTAATGAATCAGAGCCCTGGGTTAAAACACTAAAACACCTGCACTGTGTTTGTTTTAAAAGACAAATCAAGTATTTTGTCTCTCCCAGTTAAGCTCTAATATATAAATATGCATTTTCAACTTCCTTGGAAAGTCAAAACTATGAGTGCATTTTGTTTATATAAACCAATAATTGCTCATAATTGCTCGTGACCGAAACTGATCACTTCATACCAGATACTAAAAGTAAGATAATCATGAGCACTGAGGTGCCTAATTCTCTTCCTGGAATATTCCTTATTTCTCTTCAGATTTCTGCCATTGATGTTCCTCTGTCAGTTACACTTACATTAGGCAGCAGGATTTCTTCTTACACAAACAGAAAGACATTTTTTGCAAGACTTTAAGTACAGCTGGGCAACAGTCATCAAGGATGTCTTTGCCTATTTGAATTCTGCAGAAGTTCTCAGGTCTTATCAAACTGGCACCCTCTCAGATGTTTAGCAGAAAAAGTAGTATCTTTCCAACTTTTTAAATAAGCTTGAAATAAAAAAAAAAAAAAAAAAAAAAAAAAGGAACCACCATTCAGCAGATGGACATACAGGTGGGAGTGGCTGACAGACCGGGGGTTGTATTGCCACTCAGATGGGCTGAAGAAATGGGCAGGTTAAAACCTCTTTAAGGTCAACAAAGAGAAGTGCAAAGTCCTGCATCACAACCCGGTGCATTACCACACGCTGGAGACCCGCTGGAAATCAACCCTGTGAGTTGCACAAGGAGCCAGCAAGGGGCCCCTTGCAGCAGAGGAGGTTCACAGAGCCCTGGGACACATCAGGAAGAGCCTTGCCAACAGGTCAAGGGAGGTAATCCTGCCCTCAGGGCCGCTGAGGCCTCATCTGGAATTCTGTTTTAGGCTCCCCAGTACCAGAGATGAAGCTACTGGAGAGGGTAGTAATTAAGTGAAGAGCGATTAAGATGACTTGAAACACCTCTCCTGTGAAGGCAGGCTGAAAGAGCTACGGCTGTTCAGCCTGGAGAAGAGGCTTGCTCAGGAGGGATCTTATCAAAGGGTATAAATATCGGAAAGGTAGGGTGCAAAGAGGACAGAGCAGGGCCCTTTTCAGCGGTGCCCCGTACCAGAACAAGAGGCACTGGACACGCACTGAAACACAGGAGGGTCCATCTGAACGTGAGGATTTTTTATTTTATAATGTGATGGGGCCCAGCACTACCTATCCAGAAAGACTGTGGAGTCTCTGTCCCTTGGATATTCAAGAGCTATCTGGATATGATTTTGGACAACCAGTTCTAGGTGATCTTGCTTGAGTGGTGGGGCAGCTGGATAAGATGACCTCCAGAGGTCCCTTCCAGCCTCAACCATTCTGGGACTGTTGGTATAAGAGCTAAATAAAACAAAAATCCTGTATTATTTTAGCAAGGGGACACTTGGCATTCAAGGATCTTGAGTCCTGCAATCAGGGAGAAGAAAACAAGTGCTAGAATAGAAAAAAGAAGCAATTGCACAAAGTGCCTTACAAACAGCATGCTTTTCTTCTTTAATCTTCCTTTTACATATTTATGTACCAGGCATAACATTTCAGGAAAGAATACATGGAGAGCTGGAAGAACGCCTTCAAAGGCATGGAAAGAATGACAAAGTTTAGAATTTCAATGCTGGGTTCAGAAGAAAAAAAACAAAACATCAATACAGAAGAAGAATAAAGTTCTCAGTTGAGCCGTGCAAAGTTCATTATCCCCTTCAAAAAGTCCCTCGGGATGGCCTGAGTGCAACACAAAGCATCCAAACTCCAGCAGTCAGTATCTGTAGCATCCCATTTACAGTAGAGCCCGCACGTAGACCAAAATTCCCAGTTTATCATTAGTGCTGCTCATGTTGAACATAAAGCTCTGTTTTTGAGAAAGGTTTTGTATTTAACTGCATAGCTACCACAGATTCTTCCTGAAATTTGTTTTTTTTTTTTTTAAGTAGATCTACTTCAAAAAAATAAGGCCTGAACAAGAAATCTTAGGCATAAACAATTCAATTGCTTTAAAAGAACAGCACACCTTGGAAGTCAAATTGGGAACAGATGTTTAAGTGGAACAAGTTCTCTGCAACCGACAAAAAAATACCCTTAGTTTGGAGAATAAAAGCAGCTGGATTTTGCAGTAGGATTTGTACATTTGTAGATTTTACATGAACTTTTCAGACAATTCTTCACCTGATTTTTTTTTAAACATTATTCCAGTAACTTTGTCCTCTCTGAAAGCACTAGTGTGTTAGTATACAACGTTTATGGACTTACGTAGTCATTTTGAACGCTACTACGTGGTTGCATGAAAGCTAGCTAGTCTAGAGCAGGTAGATTTCTGATACAAGTGGTGGGACACAATACTAACTTACTGTTGCATGTATATAGATAGAGGAAAGGAAAACAGTGACTGGCCCTATCAAATGAAGAGCCTGTGTTCAATAACAAAGCTGATGTGACTTCAGTAAGGTGTTTTCACAGTTTGCTACAAGTACAGCAGATTTAGTCACTGAAGTATATGCTGCACAGCAGTATCCAGCACCAATGCAGTAACTCAGTCAAATCTGCTCTTATGTGAGTGCCTCTGTACCAGTACCTGACACAGCCTATCCTCTAGCATTAGGGCAGAATTTTGGTAGGGCAGGCAGCTAACCAGAGGATGCCAAAGACACTTTTACTCACAAGCATCTGGTGCTCCTGTGATGCACAGCTGAACAAAGCTCAAACCAACACGTAAAGCATCCAGTTCAACAGAAATCCAAACAAAGATCAAAGTTGTCTGAATGTACATGCATTAAAGTTTCCAAAAAGGTCACTACGCCTCCCAAAGGAAACTGTTTTTGATCTATAATTATCTTCAGTAAACAGCATCAAATATACAGCCGAAACATTTAATCGTGACCAAAAAGACATTTGTTTGTTGAATATTTTACTAGCTAATGCCACTTTCTTGCAGTGTAGATTAGAGTTCTGCAAAAATGTAACAAGATAGCTCAGAAAGAGTATAGGGCTTATTCATGAACCATGTGATATTTTGCAAGTAGCTGACTTCTGAACTTGCTGTAAAGATTAACCAACAGTGTTATTCACTTAAGAATCTCTATTTCTAACTAGCTTCCTTGCATACCAATTTTCAGTAATAAAAAATCATGCTTGAGGCTGCTGCCCAAGTCTTACCAACAACTCACCTTACAGTGATTAAGCATACTCTAACAGGTCTACAGACACAAAATCATTAAGAGAAATCTGAGGAGTAAAGCCAAGCCATGCCTTTGCAATAAACAGTCACGAGGATTTAAGTCACTCAGTAGGGCATCTCAGGTGAAGCTGGTGACTACAGCATAGAAATAAAACAAACCAAGCAATCACTCCCCTTTAAAATTTGCATTAAATGATGATCGACTGAATGTGATGTTAATCTATAAGTTAAACTGACGGGCTCTCTCATACCTTGTTAGTTGTGACTGAAACAAGCTAAAATCACTTTAAGTCTCCTAGAAGCTGAAGGTGATATTTATTTATGCATGAGTTCTCTCAAAGTTCCCAAAATATGACTAGTAGGCCAATGTGTGAAGTGGCTTAACCAAAGCATCAAAGAGAAAGGAGCTTTTCCCTCACTACCCATTATGAAAGTTTTGCGGGGTGGTTTTTGGTGGTTGTGGGTGGTTTTTTTTGTTGTTGTTGTTGTTTGTTTTTTTTTTGTTATTGCTAATCATTGGCTCTGATCGCTCTCATCCTCACTTATGGCTGAGGTCCCCTTACACTGCAACGTTTTAAAGAATTACTTACATCTAAAAATGAACAAATGTTGTGGTTTAACCCTAGCAGAAGACCTGAGTACACGTGCTTCTACAGGTACAGCAACACTGCAAACCTCACCCATAGCACACTGAAATCAGAACACCTCAGCAGTACTGCCCCACTGACCAAGCTATCAGTTTGTGACCTGTCCAGCATTTTCCAAGATCACTTCTGGGTATAGATTAGCTACTCTCTGCAGGCAACTTCTTTGGAATCTTGGCCCAATTTCTTTATCCCCTTCCCAAGAAGGGGACTGGAATGACAGGCATATGTGAAAGGATGAGATAACAACAAAACACCCACAGACAAACAAACAGACCAATGAATGAAATGTGAACATACCTGAACAGCTCTGTCTGCTTCAAAAAAGGACTTGAAACCTGCTTGTCACACAGAAGTCTTCCGCCCCACAGGCTCACCGCAGCTGGACTCTTGGGTAGGTCAGGACACGCTCAGAGCCAGATTCATTCCAATGCTGTCAGCTGCTAATATCCATTAAGCTACAGCAATGGCAAATAGTTAACTGCAGCTCTGAAACAGAAAGTCAAGAAAAACAGTTTGAACTTTGAGTCACACGCAGCTTTCAATGGCTCAGGACTGGATCAGACTGGAACCATTTAGTCAGAACTGATGCCAAAGGAGAAAATTGTCACAAACAGCAGCTTTGATACAGTGGTTTTTACTACACTGGATGAATACACTGGCCTGATCTGTCTGCATGTAACAGGTCCAAGATGGCAAAGAACCGTGGGATGAACAAAGTTCATCCACTACTCTGCTACCCTCCCGGTTATTTCTGGGGGATGAAATTAGTGGTTGCTGGCTAGCTGCAGTAAGAGAGGTGATCTTGGGTGCCTGACTCCAAGGCTAGTTTCATCTTGCAGTTTAAGACAAGTAAATGCAAGTGTTTGCTTATAGGCTTTAATCTCCCATTACAGTCAAACCAGATACTATCAAGATGTTTTGGAGACACGTTCATAGAACAGATTGCTTTCACTGACATCTCCACAGGAGAAAGACCACAGATAGTAAGCTGGCTTCTCACCTAGCAAACAGCCAGGCAAAGACGGGAAAGTATATCAAACAATGCGCTAATTACCAGGCTAATCCCTACAGCTTATGGATCATACAGCCTGTCTCCTCCTCCTGAATAGCATGTTGCTATACAACATGGTTCTGTAATGTACACTCCATCAAAAACAACTACAACAAAAACTCCACTGCTACACTCCACAACTGTAATCAAAACCGAAACTCTTACAGCTGTCATTATTTACAACATTTTCATTACAGGTTTGCACATACTGCACTGTTCCTAGGTATTTTAGATAATTCTAGTCTTCACTGCAATATGTTACACAGTACACATTCCAGCAAGCCACCTCTTCTGACCTTCTCAAAATTCACAATAATCTTGCTGAGTAAGAGATAAGCACACACACACAAAAAAAACACTGAACAGCTACTGTACTACGCAGAAACCTCACTCCCCCCTCAAAAACCTAAGCACTAGGATCTGGTTACTTTAAATACTGCTATAAAAGCCATCACTTAGGCATTTAATTACAGTAGTTGTCTCCCTTCTTTATCCCTTTGCACTAATTAGCTTCTAAGCTCATGCAGTAAAGAATTATGTTTATCCCCTCTGTGGTAACAAACGTTTCTAGAACTGTAGGCCTTTCAGCAGCCCTACAAGATGTCCATCTTCCAGCGTCTCTGAAGTCCAAAAACATGACCACAATGTCAGGTGACCAAGGACAAAATGAAGGAATTACTATCACAGTAGTTCAATGATTATTTACTGTGTAAGGATGAAAGTCTGGAATACCAAAGAGCCACATCTAAGCATATTCCTAATATTTAAGCCAACCATTCAAATTAAAGCTAATCCAGACACAGGAAAGAGGGATGCTTTTCAGCCATATAGCTTGTCTTTCTGGAGTTTGGGACTATGATACAGCACAGTGCAGGGCAAAGTCAGTATCTTCAGAATATGAAATAAATAAAAAAAAAAAAAAAAGAGAAAAGTGTATTTCCCTTAAATAAAAGCTTCCACTTAGGTCATTTTTTACACAAGACTTTCCAGAACCGGCCACGCACCACGCTGGGGATGCAGCGCTCCGGCCACCCCTGCGTGCAGCCAAGGCGAACACCCCTCCGTCACGCACGCACCAGACCTCCAGCCGCTCCACGCGCTGCCGGCTCGATCCGGTTCCCTTTGATCCGGTTCCCCTCGATCCTGTTTGTCCCGACCCACTCCGCTCCGCTCCCCGCCGCAGGGCGCCCGGAGCCCGCACCCTGACCACGCCCACCCATGGGCGGGGCCAAGCCCCGTAACCACACCCACCGCCCCCAGGCCACGCCCCCCGCCCACGTGACCGCTGCCGGGAAGTGGGTGAAAGGTCGCGGCGCCGAGCCCGAGCCAAGGCTGCCCCGAAGGCAGCGCAGCGCCCTCAGCTCACACGCCTCAGCTGTGGGATGTCACGGTCCTTCTTTAAGCTAGGAGTAGCCTTTCCTTGCAGCAGGGTGCTCGGATTGAGGCTGTCGCACCCCCAGAACATCCCCGAGCTCCCAGCAGGTCACGGCTCTGTCGGAGCCTTGTTTCTGTGTGAGCAGGTGAAGCTGCGCTTCTGCGTTAATTAATGGAGAGCCACCTCACTCACCTACAACATCACAGCTCAGTAATTATTAGTTGTATCAACGAACCAAGAGCACGTTCCCGGTGCCTACTGTACAACTCACGTTGGGCTGAGGACGCGCGACCGCGTTAGCCAAGCGCATGGATCCAGAAACTGAGGAGGGCAGGCAGGAAAATAGAATTGAGAAACCCCGCACAAAACATCGTCCCCAGCCCCACTGCTGCACTCCTACACACGTGATAAGGAAATGAGTAGTCCTCCGTACAGTAATTTCCTCTACGCTGCGGAGTTTCAACACAATCGTCCTTCAAGCGCTGACAAATTGCCAGGTGAGAGGCGCAATGGGCCGCTCCTCTCCATCCCGCTTTGCACTTTTTCCTTCCCCCCAAAAAAAGGCACCTGACGCTGCAGCTCCGCCACCAGCACCACAGCTATAATAAACAACCAAAGTCACGCCTAACGCTGCTTTTTCCCATTGAAAACCCAAGACGCGGCACAAAACCTTCACGGTGCGTAAAAACGCGGCGAGCAACCGGGGACCAGCAGCTGCTGCCAGCCCTCACCTCTCCCTGCCGCAACGAGCCCAAGCACACCTCAAAAACCACTTTTTTACGGTGACTGCGCTATTTTCGTGCAAGTTTCACAGCTTTTAGCCCCGGTGTCACGCAGAGCTCGGCAGCAGGGATAAAAACCCTGGGGGGGAAGCTTCTGGAGCCCAAACCAGGGGGCAGCAGCCCCACAGGCGCCCCCCTCCCCACAGCCCCGTCCCCTCCGCCGCCTCCCGCACTGGGGACACCTCACGGGGCACGCCGGCGGCTCAGCCCCGCTCCGGGAGGCTCCCCCGGCCCGGCCGGCCGCCACCCACCTGCTGAGGGCCGCCGCCGCCGCTCAGCGGCTCCACCAGGGGCGGCCCGGAGCCGGCCGAGCGCAGGAGACCGGCGCCGGAGCTGGGAGGCGGCGAGGGAGGGAGCGAGCGAAGGAGGGCGGCGGCCGCTCCCCTCACACGCCCCGCCGGAGCCGCGCTTGCCGCCCGCCCCGCCATTGGCTGCCGGTGGGAAAGGGGGCGGGGATTCGCCGGCGGGGCGGAGGAGCGGGAAGGGAGGAGGGCGCTGATAGGTCATCGGTGGGGGGTGCTGGGGGGTGATTGGTGGGCAGCGCCCAGGGGGGCGGGGTTTGAAGGGGGGGAGTTATGGCGGCCTGAGGGGAGTTGGGGAGGGGGGATGGAGCTGAGGTGGGATGGGGCTGTGGGGGTGAAGGGGAGCGGTGTCAAGGGGCGCACAGGGCTCCTGAGGCATGGAGGTGGCCGCTCCCGGGCGACAAAGCCCCAGGGATTGCGAGGAGAGGCAGTGGGGGTGTAGAGTTGTTGGGATATGGGTGTAAATTGGGGTAATGTAGCACATGGGGGACCTGCGAGGGTGCAACGAATGCAGGGAGGGGGCTGAAGAAGGAGGTGCGCTCGGTGCTTCCCAAAAGTAATTGCAGGCTTCCAAAAATGCAAAATCATGGAAGCAATCTAAATAAAAGTGTCAGTCCCAGAGCATGCAAAAGTTGAAATGATTAAATTTTATGCTTGCAATGGGCCAGTCGCTTTTGGGTGTCAAGATCTTGGAGTTTGAATATCTCTGTTGCACCTTCTGACTTCAGTATGACAGGTGCAGGAAGTTTCTGTCCTGTCTGAAATGACGTCAGACTACGGTGGTGTCGACACGACAGTTCTGAACTAGGACAATTTGGGATTCATAATCTTTCCCTTGTGGGCAGATCCACCCAACCCCACAGTCCTGCCAGCTGGAATTTCCAGGATGTGCCTGAAGGCTCCAAAGCACACAAACATATGATGAAATCCAGAAGCATGGACACTACAGACTGAGCCTCTCCCACATCCTTAAGATCATGCAACGTCAATAAAACGAAACGCTACTGGTCAGAATTTTCACCTCCAGTGTTCCATGCCTAATGATGTGATTTTAAGATGTTACTACTCCAGGAAGAAGCATAAAGCCCAGAAGAAAACAAGGAGAGGAGGCTTAGGTCTATTAGTATTAGTAAGAGGGGGGGAAAAAAAATAAAAATAAATAAATCACCACAAACCCATTTATGCGCCCAAGTTCAGCAGCATCCATGTTTACATGTATTTAGCCATAACAGGTATGGCTAAATAATGTATAATGTAACTTGAAGAGTTAGAAGAAGGTAATTAATAAGTTTTGTCTCTTTGGTGTATGTGTTCTACAAGGAGATTAAAAATAAAAAATCATCTGCATATTTTTCATTATGCACAAAGACAACCTAAAATGTCTTGATGTTTGTTGTTGAATGTTTTTTCTTCCGGGTGCTTTTTACCTTTGAAATATTAAACAAGCAAAAACCACAGATTTACACCAACGCAAGTGTGCTTTCTCTCATTCTACCAGGAGTTTCCTCATATCTTTGTCCCCAGCCAACATGTTCATCTACACGGTAATCAGGAAGGAATCAGTCAGCTGGGAACAGTTGTTGGTGTTGTTTATTTTCTTCTCATGAATTAGGGAACACCCAGATAAACTTGTGATTCTAAGCCCCCTGCAACTAACCTCCATAAGGACATGAAAAGCATTGCATTACATGAGGTTGTGTGATTGTGTCTTAGCCAAACTTGACTTGGCTCTGTTTTGCTGGCAGATGTAAACATAACATTACAGATAGTCCTGTGACTAGTTGCCAGTGGTCCTGCCACTATCACCTAGGTCAGGCTCTATTCACCCATTAACCCAGGTGAAACAAGTCAAATACTTCCTCGAGTAAGATCGTCCTAATCAGAACATGGACCATCTTTTACTGTGGCTACTGCTCCATTCTCTCTGCTAAGTACGCTTTCTCTTCATCTAGGGACATAAGGTGATTCTGCTTCTCATGACTGGAACTGTAGTCAGCTGCAAGCCTGCAATGTGGCCTGGAATTCTAACCTTTCACTGCCCAGCAAAGATAAGTCATTTTTTCCACCGTAATTCACATACTGAATATGTGCTTGGTACTATAAGACCTCCTAGTAATTAATTCTGATTCTTACAATCCAAAGAAATCAAAATAATCAATGACAACTATGCAGACTGAAATAGTTTAAGTGTAGCATTATAGATATGTACCTCTTGAATTAAATCCTTCTGGTCAGCTTACCCCAGTTCTTCAAGATTTCTTCTCTTCTGTACATGCAACATGGCTTCTTTGCAGCAGCTTTTCTTCTCCAGTACTGCTCATTATTTTTGCTTTTGTCTATTTTTGACAGATTTTAATGATGTCACATCACTAAACCTTAAGCCTGGATCATGTTTGGAAGTTGGTTATCCTCAATGGAAACTCGTTATCCTCAACATGATTTTGCATTGTTCTCTTTTGGTGTTTTTATTATTATTACATTGATTCAGTTTCTCAAATAGCTGAAGTCAAGCAATTTTAATATAGACAACCAACTATCTTGAATTGTGTTGAAACTGATTTATTCTGCTTATTGGAATTGAATTGTTCAGGATTTTCAGCACACAATTGTTCGATGTAGTCTTAGTTGCTTCACCAGCTATTGTCCCAGTTTGCTTACTAGTCAGACAGTTTCATTTTAAACATCACCAAGACAGTTTATTTTATTTTCCTTTGTATTATCTCCTGTGATATCTGAACATGAAGGTTTCCGTTTCATAATTAGGACACATAGCCACTGGTAACCCAGCATCCCTCAGCAATTTATCACTGATAATTTGAGTGGCAAAACACATCTGTAGTAAGTGAATTGAAGAACAGCTCCAAAATACACCTTTTGTAGACAGCTAAGTGCACGCATGTTTGTATGCCAGGAGTCAAGGGTGAGAGCAAGGCAGGCAAGGCAGTGCCCTCCCTGACAAGGGCACCATCCCTTGGCACCTGAGCAAGGGGAGCAGAATAGGTCCAGTGACAGTAAACAGGGTCAGCCGGATCATTTGACACGTCTGCAGCAATGAGGAAGTCCAAGGTTGTCAAGCTGGAAAACTGAGTCAGGGTCAGGGTCCAGATCAACAGGGAGCGTGGCCAGGTGGGGGACTGGCTGCAAGGCCAGGGCATCAAGGACAAAAGCTTCAGCTGAAAAGCTCCTTCCAAGTGAAGCAGGGAGCCCCGCTGAGGCCCTTAGATCCTCCCCTAACAGCTCTTATCAAGGCTAGAAAGCTGCACCCTGTATCTGAGGCCTTGCACCCAAAAGCCACGGAGGCATTGAGGAGCCTGCTCAGGGTCCTGACAGTATACACACATACACATGTGCACACTCACAGAATAGATGCATTTATCTGTAGGAAAAGCGGAGATCTTTACAAAACCCAATAGCCAAAAGGTACAGGATTTTATGTCAAGAATCAAATTTATGTCAAAAATCAAAAAAGAACCATTGCAAAACTGCATTCACCAGTCAGCACATATACTTACTGGTGAAAATCCCTGGATGATTTTGCCTACCAGAAATAATACCCATGCATTGCCACATCCTTCTTTTCTTACATGTTTCAGACCACTCCTGACTCCCAGGCCCTTACTGCTATGAGTCAACCATCTTAGCCACCGTTGTTAATACTGACTAACACCAAAATGTACCAGCAGAGTAATGGAAAGGAAGACTTTGATCTGGCTTGTTTTTTTCCTTCATTCTTAAATACTTTCTCATGAGGATATAGAAGCAGTCCAATTGATATTTAAACAGAAAAGAGAGTTGTCATGTCTTACCCTGTCTTTTTTTTAAAAACAAAAACAGATACAGGTCACTACTGACATGGCTTGACTGCATTGTCAACAGGGATATCAGCCTATCCTGTGACATTCAGACCTAGCGGAAGGCATGCTGTGTGTATCTGTGACTTCAACAGCAGAAGTTCTAAGAAAATAAATACGTTCTTCTTCTCTTAAACATTACCACTGTTTGAACTGAACTTCTATTGTATTAGTTATTCTGGAGCGGAATGAGCATTCTGATTTTACAATCATTCAAACTGTGAAATGGTTGGTCAGAACACGTGACAGGTTTTGTTTAGTGTACCTTTCCAGTAACTACTCTAAACCCCTGGTTTAGGCTGTCAAACTAGGCTTTAGGGCATCTTTGGAAAGTCAACACTCACAGATGCCGCTCAACTAGCGAGCAATACAGTGTTGCTTTAGAAATTTCATAATGATAACTTCAGGTGGTGAAAACCCACCTAATTTCCCCAGATTTGACCCAAGAATTCTCCATGGCCAGGGTTATGCTCCCAGTGCCTGGACTTACTGTTTTGTACATATGAGATATTCCTACCTTTTGCAACATGACCTCCAAAGATATGACCTGGACCAAGTGAACAGAAAAACTAATCAATACCCACTGAGAAGTGTATAAATATAAGCCTAACATGTTGCTGACTGAATTGTCCTTAAACTTAGCAGGTCAGTTACAGAAGTTTTACAGAAAGGGTTAAATTTATGATCAAATAATGATGATAGAATCCACTGAGATTTTTTTTTTTTTTAAAGTGCCTGAACATATTTGAGAAAAAGTCCAAAAGGAATTGTGGCATCTGCATGCTTAAAACACCACATTCCAAGCACTGCACTGCTTCTCTAATATATTTTTAATACATATTGAACAGTAAGAGCAAAATGAACAGCACTGCAGTGCCATACAGATGAGACTGTCCTTTTGGACAAGCTCATAGGTGTTCCTCTGCTCAGAAAAATATGTAAAGAGCCTATTTGGAAGGAATTGACAGCACGTGTTAGATCTGCCACACACAGAAATTTTTAAACTATCTGTTTTTCATAACTCTCCTGATGTTTCAGTTCTTTTCCCTGAATTTGAGTATTTGTCCTCCACAGTCACATTGGGTGAGGAATATGGATCACCTGATATCATCTTTGATGTGAGAAAATGGATGGCATCCCAGGTATAAAGGGCATTACTTACAGCATGTGCCTAAGGTTATGTTTACAGTAGCAAAATGGAGCCTGGCCAAGTTTTGAAAGGGAAGCATGTAGGCAGGCGTTTTCTAAAGTAAGGGAGAAGTCAAAAACACAATACCAAAGGTCCATGTATATTAATTAGAAAAAGCTTTAATGAATGTTGCAACCTAATAGTGGTTGTGTTTGGGACACCCCCTAAATTCTGCAAAATTCTGAGAAAGAAAATCATCTGGCCTGAAAATATATACCATTATGTCTAGCAAAATTAGAGGTTTATTTAGAGGTTATTTGGAATTTTATTTAGAAGTTTATTTGTTCAAATTGAAGAATCTGGCAGGGACTTTTGGGAAGACATCACGTCTACTTGTAAAACATTTCAAGTAATCCACTGTCAATAGAAAATCTGTCTCTCAGACTAACATTCACCTGCAAATTAATAGCGTAATTTCCTTTAACAGTTTCAAATACTAGGCATACCTTGAGGGGTTTGTACTGCAGATTTTTGGGGCTCATAGGGTAAGAGATACTGTATGTGCTATTTTCTACTTGTTTGCTACCCACATAGGTCTGGGAGGACAATGGCATTGTCAAGTATCTGTGAATATTTGCTTCATTTCTAGTATACCAGTTATATGCCTTACAGTAATTCCCAGACTGTGTCCAGAGACTGAAAGAGATTGATCTGCTATTTAGAGTCCAGGCCAAAATCAAAGGAAGGGAGTTTAATTCCTTGCTGCACTTTGGACTTTAGGGACAAAGCACATCAGCTCAGTTCCTCAATGTTATTCATGGTTCAAGGTAAGCAGAGCCCATGGGAACCCCATGCAAAAAAAAACAAAACCAATAATGATAATAATCTGTGCAGCTGAGGAGCAGGGAAGAAAGACTCTTTTATTTCCCATGATCATACCATTTTAGACAGGATAAAAAAATGCAGACTAATTGCCTCCAGCTGAATGGATTAGATTATTCTTTCACTTTGTGCATAGCTTTTGGAAAAATAAAAATAAAAAAACGCATTGCAACACTCACTAGACCACTATTGCTTACGTAGCATGGCTATATCAGTCTAAGTCTTTTCCCTTTAAATGCTTGCAGTTCATCCATAGGCAACTGAAGCACGTCCACAATTCCTCATGTCATTTTCCTTATGAATTATCATGCCTACTCAGGTATGTCTTCTTTAATGACCAGTAGAGCTTTGTGAGGACACATTTTATCATTCCGCCCATTGCTTTGTGACTGTATTGCTCTACATTTCAGAACACCTCCCAGAAAATAAAGGAAATGTGGACCAGGACAACCCCACCTCCCATCAAGCCTCTTTTGGCATCTATTACCAGTGCCAGTGATATTTGCAAACTGAGCCAGAGAAAATATCCTCTACTGAACACCATAGTCACAGTCAGCAACTAAAATTCACAGTGCTGCCCTTTACAAGGATTGTTCACCAACCGCTCTTTCAGGAAAGAAAAGGATATTCTTACTATGCATAGTCCCCAAAGACATCTCCATTTCATTATAGTATTTATGCCAGCATAAAAACTATCCGTGCTTTAGTTGCTCTCTTGTTGCACCAGTAGGCTTCCATAAACAGGCTTCAATATGAACTCAATTCCACAGCCCTTGTTTCAGATGTATAATGCATAACCAAGAGATTTTCAAGCCCTGTAGATTTGCAGCATATGCAAGTCTCATCTTCAGTCAAGGCTGAGTGCACACATACAATTAAAATCTACCTTTGTACCTTTTCTATTGAATTTCCTTATCTTTCTATACCTGCAGCCATAATAAAACATAGTGTACTTGCCACATGCTTCCTTTACCTTCTGTAGTACCACCAACTTAAATGAAGCAGAGTACTGAGTGGTAAGAAGGGGGGGGGGGGGGGGGGGGGGGGGGGGAAACCTTCAGTAGTTGGAGGAAGATGGGAGAAAGCAAGTGCCAGACAGCTTATAGAAGAGGCAACAGGTGAAGCCAATGATAGCAGCATTGCAACAGCACAGCTCCAAGCTTTGAGTTTTCAAAGGAAGTTCCACTGGCAGCCCCAGAAGGGAGAAGCCTTCAATTATTTGAAATAGACAGAAACTCTGGCTAAGATAAGTATTGGCAATGTTTGCATTGGAAGAAAAGCAGCTTAAAGTCTCCCTGCTTAGTTAACCTAGATGTTGCACATCCAGGTTACAGACACAGCTCCTCACCTGCAGCAACGTACCATAATACTCTGTGTGTTGGCTGCGCCACAGCTGTTGGGACACAGCCTTAGCTTCCCTGGTCATCCCGTGTGCTTGTTGTGTAAGCAAATATCACTACTGATTTGTGGATTCGTGGTGTTAATCAAGACCAGAGTGAAACGCTGGAGCAAGGAAAATGTGCCAAAGAGAATCAGATCAGGGAATGCTTGAGCAAACTGAACATATATAAGTGCATGGGCCTTGGTGGGTTGCACCCATGGGTGCTAAGGGAGCTGGCAGACATGATTGTGAGGCCAATCTCTGTAATCTTTGGTGAAAGATTGGCTTTGTGGGTAAATAGCTAAGAAAAGCACCTTAATATTTTTCAGTTTCCGAAGGAATCAAAGTATTTAGTCATGTTTAACAGTCGTTGTGTTCATCAAACCATTCTAATAAGTAATAAAAACTGCTACAGAAAGCAAAGTGGTTGACCTATTTACAAACATTAACTACAGCTCCTATCAAGATGGGCAACAGAAAGTAAACCAAGCAGTGTAGAAGTACTCCTGTGCTGTTTGGCTAATTTTTCGAAGTGATGTAAGCATCCAGTGGACTTTGTCCGTATTTGTGACTGAATAGTTCAATTCAGTGTAGAACTGCTGAGTTTTGTGATCATGCACCAAGCACAAATTCTACCTATACATAATCTAAAATACACATCCAAATCACTAGAAGAGCTGAGGACAATAAAGAAAGGTGAATGAAAGCAAAGATCATCAACATGTTTTGAAAACAAGCTTTTCAGAACCTAAGGAAAAATAATATACATGACTTTGTAGGCTATTTACTGACCTGTAGGCAGGTCAGCTTCCTACCTAAGCTGTATCTGCCAGGCTGCTTTTCAAAATACTGTCAGCCAGGGAATTACTATTGCAAAGCCCCTTGTTCTGCATGCTGGAGCCTTTGCACTCCCATCGTCTGTGAGAATTAGTTTTGCTTGCATTTGTGCCTGGGAAGCTAATGAATTTAGGAAGTGCACAGATGACATGCTGGATAAGTAGAATACCACCACACATAAATATGTTCCTGTACCTTAATGAAGGAACAGAAGTAACAAGGGAAAAATCACTAAGATTAGAAAGCCATTAGAGTGAAGAATTATTAAAAGCACAGAGTGCAAAAAAGTCTTAGTGTTCTCCTATATGACAATACACGAGTAATTGAATTGGTCAGAGACAGGACTGAAATTAAACCTCTCCTCCAAAAAGTATATTTTTAGAATGATTTTAAATGACAAAGAGTGGAGAAAAGTAATATTTCTATACATCACAGAATACAAGAACTGACTACTGTCTACCAAATTGCATGAAAATGGCAGTGTTTCTCAGGATTTCTTAATGCAATCCTAATATTTGTAGCAAAGTGTTAATGACTCTGCTAGTGACTGATCTTAGGTGGCTTTTCTAGGAAGTTAATGCGATTTGAATCGTGAGTTTTATGCAGGAAGATTTTGGTTTTAGAAACAAATACATGAAAATGACTTTTTGGAAAGAACACATGTGGGAAAATTACATGTACAGCTAAAACAGTGCAGTTTTTTAAAAGGCCATAATATTAGGTCTTTCATAAATATTTTAATTTTCATGAATGCTGAATTTAATGTCAGAAAATTTCAAGGCACTGAAATTATCACTGTGAAAACTTAGTGAGTTATTTCACTGTTTCACAGTAGGTCCTTAGTGAACAGATATCAGCTACTTATTTTATTGAACAAGTGTTTTGTGCAACATGTTCAGTACCCGAGCTGGGAAGAATCTTTCTGCAATAGAAAATAGAGCTTACTGCCCTCGTGTGGCTATTGATAAAAAAAAGGGCCTTGGAAAATTTATTTTCCAGGACTGAATCCAACATAACTACTAGAAGCAGGCATTCACAAAGCACAGACTGCGCATTTTTCTCATTGTGAAACTTCCTGATCTTGCCTTTGAAGCAGCTGTGATTTGTCGTACCCTAGCTCTTGACTGGATGGCCCAGCAATTTTATATTGCCTATTTCTGTGCTCTTCTAAATCTGAGGTGGTATTTAGCTCCTCTGTTTGTAGAGAGGAAGCAAATTGTGGATTCATTTTTTTCATCCAATGTTTTCTCTGACTAATCTTTTGTTATTTCTTAATTTGCTCAGAACTACTTTTAGGAAGGTCAATGTTCTTAAAAAGACCAGCCTGAAATTTATTTAAGCAGTTTTTGATTATTGTATTTGAGAAACTAGCTAAATGCAAAGATCTTCTCTTGTCCTTATTCGCAAGGTACTTCTCTTAGGCCCTTTGAAAGTTTAAGGTTTTTGTTTGTTTGCATTTATTTTTGTACAAACTCCTACAGATTGCAGGTTCCCCAGAGATATCTGCAGTTACCACTGCCCATTCTCCCCAACCCCACCCCAGGATTTGGGCTGGACATGCCTTACAAAGAGAAAATTGTGTGGTTCTGCTGAACCTCCTGTGAAAGTATCCAAAATACATGAATATATATGCAGATGTGATTGGAATATTTGGAGATTTGGTAACATCTCTCACCCCTTTCATTGCTAGGCTTTGTAGAGGGGCTCCTGGCCACATCCATCACTACTTTTCAACAGCTATAACAATAATGAAACACAGATGAGCTTGCACAATCTCTGTTTTTCTTCTATTGGGTGCATGCTTTCACAATCCTCTTTTGATGGGGTGGTTACACTGAGGACACTACCAGCCCTGTGAATTCATGATTGGCCTTCCCACATTGTACCTGCAGCCTCCAAGTGGAAATATCACCCTGTAGTGTAATGAGATGCCAGTATTGCATCTCATTGCACAGAGCAAGGCTGTTCTTGCCTGGAATTATGCATGTAGGGTGCTGTCAGTTGTCCACCCTCCTTAGCTGAAGGAGGGATGTTAATTAATGCATGTGGCCTGTGCAGGTGTGGTACGCATAAGGTAGTATAAGTGTAGGGTAAATAGTTGGTATAGGGCTGCACGACCTGATTTTACTGAGTAAAATTAGGTATGTCTCCCATTCCTGCTCCTCCCTACCAAACCTGCTTGCTGCAGTCAAGAGTTGGTGGATACCTTTGAGTCTGACCTTGAAAGCAAATGGCAGGAACAAATAGAGAGAGGAAGTCTTTCTCAAATAGCCTGTCCTTTTGAAAAAGGACACAGGCACAAAAACACTTCGTATCCTTGCCCAGAATGGACTCCTGAACTGGACAAGACATATGGTTCAAGGTTTAGCAATGTATTTATCTCTCCCTCTGTAAATACTGGTGCTAGGACACTATCACCTATTCTGGTGTTTACACTCCAGACTTCTGACAGAGGGGGTGGGCAAGTGTGGCTCAATCACATCTTGTTCAGCAGAATCCCACCAAATACTATCCATTGACATGGCAGAAGTGTTTTGATACCCGCTGAAATGGACCCAAGGGAACGGCTTGAAGCTGTGACAAGGGATGTTCAGGCTGGATATCAGGAAAAGATTCTTCACCAACAGGTTGGTCAGGCACTGGAACAGGCTCCCCAGGGAAGTGGTCATGGCACCAAGCCTGCCAGAATTCAAGAATTCATACTCAGTAGTAGCTTTTATATTAAAAATTGCTTCTAGGTTTTGCAGCCTACTGTGTTCCACAGCCACAAATAATGTGATCTAGGGCTCAATCTCCAAGACCACCTAAGCAGGAGTGACAAATAAAACAGGAAAGTCCAAGACAGTGTATTTTTGGTGCATGTCTAGTATTTGAAATACCCTTCTCTCATAGATGCTGCCACCAGATAGTTCTCAAAATTCACTGTTGTATTTTAACACTGGCAAGCAGCTAAGCATCACACAGCCACTTGCTCACTCTACCCAGGTGGGATGAGTGAGAGAATCAGAAAGGTAAAAGTGTGTGAACTCATTAACTCTAGCCTGGTCAAAACCATTACAATCCTCTCCTCAAATTTATGTATTATTAAGGTATGGGGATAAGAAGTAACACAGCGTAAGTTACAGAGCAGATTGCTGAGCAACCCATAGTCAGCACCAAAGGCACAAAATTGTGCAAGAATCTCTTGTAAACTAAGGTGTGCTTATGGACTACAGGTGGTAGTTAGTAGCACATCTACTTATTGGAAGTACTTAAGTTTTCCCAGAAATATTTAGTTTACTTTAACTAAACTCAGTTGACTGTAACAGAAAAATCCAACAGTTTAAAGACAAAATAAGCTTCAGAAAAGAGAAGAGCAAGACTGGCATGTGAATCAAATTGCTAGAGCCAACTCTGCAGCAGTCTCAAGCTGCATGCCCAGCTTGTCCTCACAAGCAGCCCAAATGCTCAGTGCTTCCCATTCAAAAGTCTTGTCCTAGGAAACTCTGAGTGAGGATCATGGGTCAAACAAACATGAACTTAGAGGCCTTTGGGCCACTCAGAAACACACTTGGAGGCCCCTGGGACACACAGGAGCACAGAGGTCCCAGGGGCTACCCAGGAAGGCACATGAAGGTCCCCAGGCCACACACAAAGGCACTCAGGGGCTGCTGACAAGCAAATAGCATTTGGAGGTTCTTGACAGGCACCAGGAGGCACTTGGAGGCCACAGGACCTCACTGAGATGCATACAACAACCACTGGGCCACACAGGAAAGGCCAAGGAGGCTCATGGGTCGCACTGGAAGGTATATGAACGGTCTGGGACCACAAAGAAAGTAACACCAACGACTAAAAGGTGAAGAGAAATTTCCTTGGACAACCCCTAGGCTGCAAAGTAAGGCACTTGGAGTCCTCAGGGATGCACCAAAACACACTCGGGGGCCCTTGGGAAGCACAGAAAGGCACAAGGAGCCTTGGAGGCCTCACTGGAAAGCCTGGGAAGTCTCTGAACTGCACAGAAAAGCACCTGAACGGACACAGTAACATACCCAGCCTTGTGTGAGAGGCGTGTCTGTGGAAACATCGTCCTCTGCAGTGCGCTCAGTGCAGATGCAGGGCCTGGGCATGGGGATTCCACACACCAGCCTCCTCAGCACTGCTGCAAGGGCAAGGAGACAGGAGCTTGGACACCTCACCTGCAGCAGCATACACATGTTCTTGCATTCAGCAACGTAACCTGAGAGATACCAACTCCAGATGTCTTTGAGTGCCTTCTGATGAGTGTGATGGTCCTCTGAGCACCTTTTGGTGTGCTTTTGTTTGGACGAAAAAGACCTGGAAGTGCATTTGGCATTTCCCAGATGCCAAAGCCCATTCTTGACAACTACCCTAAACTTTCCCTGACCCTAAAATTTACCCTAACCCAAAGCACTAGCCTTAACACTCAACACTAACTCTAAACTCTACCCCTAAACCAAAATCAGGTGCCTTAGAGTGCTAAACCCTAGTCCTGTCATTAATCATAACCCTAACTCTAGCCCTAATCCTAAATGAGACTCAAATACCCAACTACTTCTAAACCCCTAATCTAATCCTAATCCAGACATGGACCCACTTTTGGGAGTCTTCAAGTGCCATCTGATGAGCACAGTGACCCTCCGAGTGCTTTCTGAAGCTGAGAGCACTGAAGAGCAACAGGAGAATCTGTGTTCACGTCTCTCTGTTTTTGTCAAGGTGAGCCCTCTGGTGGACACCAGGAGCCTTGGAGAGATTTTGACGTGCAGCAGAGGTGACTTTAAGGGCATACCAGAACTTTGAATGCAGTCTGGATACCAGCAGGGGCCTCTCTTTGTCTTTTGTTAGAACTTAAGAATGTGGAAGTGCCTTTGGTAAACCCCAGGTGCCTCAGAGTACTAATCCCTACTCCTACTATTTATCCTAACCCTAAAAATAGATGAGTTACTAAATAAAACCCTTAATGTCTACTAAACCTAACTGCGTCCAAGAAACTGACCTACTTACAATAATTTTCAAGTGTCCTCTGATGAGCACTGTGGACATCCAAGTGCTTTTCGGTGTGCTTCACCTGAATCTGAGAGGGCTGTGAAGAGCAGCAGAGGTATCTATATCTGTTTTGATTCTCTGCTACAGATAAGTGCCTTGTGATGTGCACCTGCAGACTTGGAAGGACATTCTGTGCTCCAGAGAGGCCTATGAGTACTTGTTGATGCTCACAAGGAGCTAAAGTAATGTTCTGGGCATGCCAGGAATCTAAAATTAGGTATGGGAACAGAGCCCTCTGTGTGTCTTTCATTAGAATTAAAGAGCCCAGAAATGCCTTTGGTATTGCCCAGGTGCCTTGGACTTCAAAACCTAATCCCGACAATTATTTTAAGCCTAAATTGATACTAAAATTTAGCCTAAACTTCAATGGGAACTCTAAACTCTGATCCTTAAACTAAATTTAACCCAACTAATGCTAACCTTAAACTGCAAACCCTAAACCTAAACCAAATCCAGGTGCCTCATCTCTATCATGAGCACCATGGCCTCTGATTGCTTTTAGGTGTGCTTTACCTGAATCTGAGAGAGCTCTGAATTGCAGCAAGGGGACTGTGATCAACCAGAATCTTTTGATGCACGCGTGGCCTTATAGGGTTTTTCTGTGCTCCAGAGAGGTCTGCTGGTGCTTTCTAATGTGCACCAGGATCTCAGGTGACTTTCTGGGCATGCCAGGAATCTCCAAATGCATTTAGGTATGCCAACAGGGCTCTGTATATCTTTTATCGGAAGTAAGGAATCTGGAAGTGCCTTTGATACACCCCAGGTGCCTCAGAGTACCTATATCCAGTCCTATAATTTATCCTAACTATATCCCTAACACTAATCCAAATACTATGTAAAATCTCAAATATAATTACTTCTAAACCCTTAACCTAATCCCAAACTAGGCCACTGATCCACTTCCAGTGGATTAAGTGCCATCTGTGGCCCTCTGAGTATTTTTCTTGTATGCTTCACATGACTGTGAGAGGGCACTGAACTGCAGGAGGGGCATCTGTGCACATTTCTGCCCTCCATGATGGTTTACAAGTATCTGCTCCAGATCAGCATGGTTTTGCATGTCTTTGGTGGGTGCCAGGTCCCTCTGAGTGCCAATGCCTGACTCCAACTGTAAAACCCCTATCCTAACATGAAGCCTTTTCACTATACCCAGTGCTTACCCTGACTCACAGACTGAAAATAACCAAGACCCAATCTTCTACGAGGGCCTTCTGTGCAGCACTGTGGCACCCTGAATGCCTTTGGTGCACTCCAGTCCCATTTTAATGTTTATTTGAAACTCTAACCCAAATTCAAAGCTCAGTCATAACCCATACCCTAACCTTAATCCTAAACCAAACACCATCCCTAATCCTATTCCCTACCCTAAATCTTAACCCATTATCCTAACTTTAACCACCATTCTAATCCTAACGCTAGCCCTAATCCTAACACTAACCCACTTGCAGTTGTTCACAAGTTCCTTCAGATGTTCTCCATGGCCTTGTGAGTAATTTGCTGTGCAGAAGATCCAATATTTGTTTGAAGTGCAAGAAACGTATAGAATCACAGAATGTCCAAAGCTGGAAGGGATTCACAAAATGATTATTGAGTCTAACTTCTGGCTCCACACAGGACAACCCAAAAATCAAATCATATGTTTGATAGTGTTGTCTGAATGCTTTTTGATCTCTGTCAGGCTTGCTGCTGTGACTGCTTCCCTGAGGACCCTGTTCCAGTGCCTGACCACTTTCTGTGAAGAACATTTTCCTCATATCCAATCTGACCCTCCCCTGTCCCAGCTCCATGCCGTTCCCTCGGTCCTGTCACTGTCCCCAGAGAGCAGAGCTCAGCGCCTGCCCCTCCGCTCCCCTCGTGAGGGAGCTGCAGGCCGCCATGAGGCCTCCCCTCAGCCTGCTCTGGGCTGAACAATCTAAGCAGGACATCTCTGGTCCTGCTGCTGCCTACCAGGAGCCCTCACACCTCTGCTACTTGGGGCACAAAGAGCTTTATCTCTGCAGGGAGCCTAGGTAGCTGTTTCCCTTCAGCCAGCACCACCTGTATTTTTTCCATCCCCCAGCAATGTCACTGCTGCCTCTTCTTCCTTTGGCCACTTCAACTCTTTAGGCATTTTCTACCACTTTTTTTGCAGCTCTTCTGGCCCTGCTTGACCAGTACTGCCAGCAGGTGCTGGTAGCCTGTCCCTGAGGATGCAGGTAAAGCAGCAGAGACCCAGAGTCCTCTGTGCAGTTTTTAGTTTACCCCAGACATATTTTTGCCTTGTGCTGTCCTTTACAGCTCTTTGAGACTCTGGAGCCATCTGCAAGTTACCAAAGTACAGGATAAACTGCAAAATCTTTTATCCCAGCTAGCTCTTTTCTACTACTGGACAAAGCTCAGCCAAGGGTTGGGGTTAGAGCACCCACTGATGTGTAGCTGCAAAGGAGCTGCCAAAAGAAGGGCAAGGCTGCAAGGAAGTTTCTTCCCCAAGTGTTTTTTTCCCTATGCTATCAGGGTAGGGGGTGGTCCTCAGCCAAGGTTCTGGTAAGTCTTGGGTTAGGATCCCAGAATCTCTCTTTTATTGGCTCCCCAGAGTCTTTGTTTTGCCTGGTGGTCTAAACCAGAGAGGTTGATTTGCCTTTTGATGCACCTAAGAGCCACCCATGTACCTTTTCACATACTCTATGGCCTTCAGTGTGCCCCCCCCTTGTTAGCCCCTGTACATCCTCAGAGTTGCAGTAAGATTGGTGAACAGACGATCTCTGTACCTCATGTTTTTTCCAAAGTCCTTTGTCTGTAATACAAACCTCTTCTCTTCAGTCCAATGCGGAAAGCTGAGTGGAAGGCAATCCATTCAGAAGGCAGAGTTGATTTATAGATTTTTTTTTTTGTCTAAGCTAATCATGCTTTTTTTCCAAAAACTAGGAAAAATTTTATTTTCCATGTTTTCAATTAGCCCATACCTTTATTATATTTTTACCATCATTACCACACCCCTAAATGAAGGTTCATTTAGATTTCTCAAACCAGTGCCAGTTTGAGGACTCACAGGGCATGTATCCAATTCTTATCTACTACAAGAAATTCTCAGCTGACTTCCCACAAACAGAACTGAAGAAGGTATTTTTCTAGAGGCATACATGTAGATACATGTAATGTATCCACCCCACACACACACTTCCAGAATGACTATGTTGAAATGCATAGATCATTTTGTACTAGTTTGAAAATATATTGGAAGTGTACTGGGGACTAAGAATGCCAATAATCACAGCATTTCCCTCAAGAGGGAAATATAGTATGGCTGCATATTTGAGAATCTGTTCCGGTTCTGCCTTCATTAAACAGAAGAGAATGCATTTTTTTTCCTTAAAGAAACTAGGATTATTTCTTACTAGAAAATTACTAGCACTAATACACATTTGCTTGCAAGTGCACGGTTCCAGGAATTCAGTTGCATTACTTCTTACTTTATTACTCATACACGCTACTGGATAATAATACTGTTATTTTTATCTTTATGACTAATAACCATAAATATAGTTTATGGATAGAAAACACTAAACCAATCTGAGTGTTTTATATTAGCAGCTGGCTTTCACTGCTCTTACTACTTACTAATGCCTCCTTTGCTATAATTCCTCAAAAAATCCTTCAAAAAGAAATACAAAAGAAAGTTAGCTATTTTACTTATCAAAGAGCTTGGATCAGATTTGTAAAATATAACAGATCAAAGAAACACACATGAGGAATGCTCCAAAGAGTACCTAAGTAGCAGGCTAAAAAAAAGGCAGTAAAGAAATTTTGAAAAGTGAATTGAGCTTGAACTGTATTTTTGCGTGGCAACTGGGAATGCCTGGTGTTGTTGCAAATACTCTAGAGAGCAATAATAGGAGCAACGCTTATGTTGTTATTCAACTACATATTACAACTGCTATACTCCAAGTGTAGTTTGTAGTTTATTATGATGTAAGTGCATTGTTAGGACACCACACTAATTCAAAATCTTGTGCAATTTCAAATGACTTCAAGTAAGGAAACATTGTATTAGGTGTTAAACATTGCACATGAGGAGACTGCCATGAACTTGTGTGTGCAGCTACACCAGTCCGTAGATCTGACCTGAACACATGCTCAGAACTGCTTCTTGGCCTTGTTTACTCAGACACTGTTAACAAAAAGTTTCTCCCTGATCTAACCATTCAGCTCCTGCTGGCTTTATTCACTTTTAACATATCTGAACCAAAATATCAGGAAAGAACAAAAGAAATATTCAGATAACTTCACATTGATTGGAATCACATCCTTCAGTTCTTATCCATTTTATTCTTCCTTAGTCCCTCGTTGTCCCTGCTCCTCAGCTTACTGGGGGTGCAAAGACATAGTAGGCTATATGTGGCACCATCAAACTTTGTCTTCCTATTTGTGTAGGTAGGCATCAAGCCAGAGCTCTCCTGAATTCTTCAAAGAGCTGAGAGAGAGAGAGAGAAAATGGGCACATTACATGTAGATGCTTAAGGGAGTGTTGGTGAGGACAAGGGAAACAAGCATCTCCACATGCAGATTTGTTAGAAAGAGCAAGACAACCCCTGTTCTTAAAAATTCAGTCTCTCCTATATCCTTCTTCAATTTTGTTCCCTATGTGTTAACTGTTACTTACTGCACAATGTCTGCAAAGGCGGTGAGCAACGGTTTGCATTGGTACTCAATGCCATGCTTGGCACACAAGGATTTCACAAGAGGAGCCACCTTCCAGTAGTTGTGTCTTGGCATTGTGGGGAATAGGCTGTGAAAGGAGACAAGTTCTCTTTCAGTGCCCCGACAAGAAATATTACCTTTCAAACATTCCTGTTCTGTTCATTACTACTTCCTAGGACTCTTACAGCCCACACTAAACAGAACTTTTTGCTGCTCCTGTCTCCTCTTTCCTTATGTTGTGCTTGTAGCCCAAGGAACTCATAATATTTTCCTGCTTTACCCCTCCCTTATTCTTCTACTGTTGTCTTTCATATCTGTTTTTTCCAAATTAAGTGACACCATAAACTAGGAGAATCCACTTCTGCCCCCTTTCTCCAGCTGTAATCATCTCCATAACTAGTCAGCACAGGAATGGAGATGGGTACATCCTTCAATTGCATATCTCACTACTCCATCAGGGTATAAACAGGTTGCCTTGGCACACACATTTTCACAGATGCATATGAACTACCACTTTGAATAAGACTTGTTGCTACCTGTATGTTTCCACAGATCCTGCCCATATTCCATTTTCAATCATAATTCCAGTCTTCCTGTGGGCCCGCAGTGAAGGTATTGAATTAACTATCATGATCTTTAGGGTTTTCAGATTTAGACAAACGCACTGGTGCCAACAACAATTTGTAGGATTCAGAGCAGAGAATAGTGCTCTGAAAAAAAACAACCACTCTCAGGGTGTATACTCACTGATGTTCAATCTGAAAGTTCAGATGCCCAGTAAACCAGTCATTGAACAGGGACTGCTCAACATTACATGTTGCCTGGAGCTGGAGAAGGGGAAAAGAAAGGCAAAGTTAGTACAGGTTTGTTACTGCAGCCTTTTCCATTTGTCTCAAGAGCACACTATACTGTGCTACTCTGTTCTGTTGTTCTCTTTCAGCCCAAGCTGAGCTACCTCAAGGCAAGAATCATAACCCTCCTTCCCTTGTGTAGCAGCAGTTATACAGACCAGCTAGCATGGACCGTGGTAAAACTAGGGGTTGGCTCTGTGCTCCTGTGAATGCATATGAATAACACAGTCATGTTCTGAGTCTTCTCAAACCTACATCTCCAGAAAAAGCAGATATGGACAGGTGCTTCTGTGATGGTTTTACTGCTAGCCTCCAGTAAGTCACTGTGCAAAGAGGGGATAGTAGTTGACATCTTGTTGGTGCAAAGGAGCTCAGCCAGAGCAGAACATGAACTTCCATCTCTTCAGGAAAAAAGGTTCACCACTAAACCACATCCCTAAGTGCCACATCCACATCTCTTAAATATGTCCAGGGATGGGGACTCTACTACTTCCTTGGGCAGCTTATACCAAGGCCTAACCACCCTTTCCACAAAGAAATTCTTCTTTATATCTAATCTAAATCTATCCCAACTTGAGGCTGTTTCCTTGTGTCCTATCATTTGTCATCTGAGAAAAACAGACCAACACCTATGTTGCTCCAGCCTCCCGTCAGGTAGTTGTAGAGACTGATGAGGTCTCCACTCAGACTCCTTTTCTCCAGATTAAGAAAGCCCAGTTCCCTCAGCCACTCCTCACATGTTGCTTTTTAGTCCCTTAACCAGCTTCATTGCTCTTCTCTAAACATGTTCCAGCAACTCTTTTTTTTTTTTTTCCTGCAGTCATCCTATTAACCTTCACTTCCCAGTTACCAGCAGGATTCACCCTTAGTGCAATACAGTAGCTGCTCGTCTTGTGGTTAGAATTTGTACCTGTATGGCCACAGTTCCCAAGGGGAAAATATTTTACCTGGGTAGACACCCAGTCCAAATTCTTGTCGTAGTAAATATCCATTGGGATATGGTTCATCTGTGAAACCCAGACAAACCAGCTGCTCTCCAGCATCCTGCACAACCAAACAAGAGGCCAGAATTCAGTAACAAGTAAATGAGTCAATGATGAGCCATTGAAATGACAGCATAGCCAGGCTTACAAATGCATGGGAGAGCACCAGCCTGACTAATCCAGCACCTGGAAGTTTCATATTTCCTTATAAAACTCATCATTACTTAATATGTCTTGGTATGAAACTGAAGTAGCCTGGCATTCGTCCTGGTTTTATTTTTAACTAAGGACCGAACTAGATAGAAACAGTAAAATGATCTAAGCAGAGTATGTCCACTGAAGGCTATGCTGCTGATTAAAACATTTGCAAGCCCAGGGTAACCCTTTTTCCTGTTAAACATTCTTTAATTAGTAGCAGAACCAATATCAAAAGCACTGAACATTACATAAGGTGAGCATTTCTCTATTTGGTAATCATTCGGTTACATCTCTGCTTTCACAGAAAATGATTAAGCAGAGTTTAACTTTTAAAAAAAAATAAACAGCAAAAAAGAGTTGGTAAAAGAGAACACAGAAGAATAAGAATAAGGTAGAGGCAGACAGATGGAAAGAATACACAAAGGAAGGCTGAAGTATCTTTTTAAAAGATGTTACCTGAATATAAAGTAATATGCCAGGAGACTCTTTATTTCTAATAATGATCCATAGGTAAAAAAGAATCTGATATAGAAGGTCAGCATCCAGGCCAAGTCCTACCAAACCCGAAGACAATAAAATCATTAGAAACTGCATTTCCTAAATCTTTTTTCTAAGCATCATGTTATATGTAAAAGAAAACTTTATACATTCAACTTCTGTAGGTTTTTGCTGTAGTTGTTTGCTAAATTGAAAGAACTAGAGAAAACCAAGTTACAATAAAGTATCAATGCTTTCTTTTCACTCTATAATTGAATTAAATTTTATCATTTATTCCTAGTAAGTGGATTAATATGTTAGCAAATAGCTAGGCATTCAGAAACCCAAGTATAAGACATATCAAATCATTTACAATGACTCCACAGTGAACAAAGTGCTAGACCAGCTATTTCATTTTGCCTGGAGGTTGCTCTACCTTTCTGTATTTGTAACACATGCAAGAGAAGGAAAAATGAAGCATAAGCACTGTCTGTCTGGCATAGGAAGCAGTGCAAATTATATGCATACTGCTGACAAATAGAGGACAGCAGCTCCTGCAAATCCACATTCTCCTGTTTCTGAACACTGTGGACATGCACTCCATGATTTTGCAAGCAAGACAAGGCAGTGCAGATCAAATAGCCCACTGCTTGTTTCCAGGCCTTTATCAGCGAGCTGGGGAACATAATGTGTTTAGCAGAAAGGATACATAGCCACTGAAAAATGCTGCACCAACCTGACTGTCTTATTAGGCCTAACTGATGAGCAAGCTGGGTCATGCAGCTTGGGCCTGAACTCTTGAGAGAAGTAGGCTCCATGTTCAGGAGAAGGATTGAAAGCCCACAGCTAACCCCATGGTTGCACAAATAGCAATACTTACCACCCAATACCTCTTGGTATATGCGATATAAAATGTGTGGCAGTGGAAGTAGGTGGGAAACAGGAGCGGAGGAAGAGCTGTAATGGAGAAATCATTATCACTGGTAATATCGTTCACTGAATGACAGATATCAAATCGCGAACTGGAAGCAAAGGATCCCTGAACAACTACTCGATATAGATAGTAGTCTGAAGAGTTTTAGGGCTGCTATCATCCAGAAACTTCTGGATGATCTTAACATGCATCAAAGAAGACTAACATTTAGTGATCCTTGAGCCTGCTTGTCTCAGGTGATAAAACAGAGATAATATGAGAAGCTCTTTGAAGTTTGACTGCAGCTCAAAAGTAAGATCTATAAGCCCCATTAGTAATAAGTGTCGCAGGAGAATGAAGATACTCACTAATGAAGAAGTATTTGTGCTGGTGATTATATGGCATGTATTTTTTCTTTTTGATTCCAAGCTATGAAAATAAACAATAAAACAATGAGTGGAATATAAGTAATCTGTACAGGTAACTTGCCATTTTCCATCTTTCTTCCCCAGAAAGCGCCCTTTTTGCACACTTTCCATAACCATCAGTACTGTCTCCCTCTCATGCACCTGTCCTATTACTTTACATACATGCTTTTGCTATAAACCCTCACTCCAGTGACTGCTTTAATGCTTTACTCTGTGAAGTCCTACAGAAATAAGCAGTTAAGCAAACCTGAGACTTTTCTTCAGTAGGAGAAAAGTGAAATGTGATTGCTGAAAAGTAGTTCTACATATACTTAAAACATACCTTGGGACATAGTAGGAAATAAATTACCATCAGATACCACCATCTGTGCTGGAAAGGAATAAGGTAGTAAAAGCTATACCTGAATGTGTTATCCATTAAAAGATGGTGTGACCCATAAGCATGAGTTATGATAAAAATTGAGAGTAAATTGAGGTGAACTTTAACTGTTGAATCTATTGTTTTTGTGTTCCTTGTTCATTCATAAGTCACTTGGCACAAGCTTACATACCACAGCACTAAATTATACTACCAGTCAAAACCAGTCGTTTTCTTTGTTTTCATTTTCTACTTTTTTCTTTGATTCTGTAAACTTAAGTGACAATTTCAATAGAAGAAAAAATAAAATCACTGCTGTAGTTCTGACAAGGCCTCAAAAACTGATTAACTTGTGCAGTAAAAGGGCTGCAGCATTGTCCTCAGCTGTTGCTGCTGGCAGTGGACTAGCAGTACAAGCTGAGAGCATCTTATGTAGTCAATGACTTCTGCACATGAGAGGTACTTGACAATAACCAGTCCCAGAAAACTGCAGAAACAGCCAGCCACTGTTTCTTCAGCACTGTTGTGCCAGCTGCCTTTCACATCAAGGCATAAACAAACCAGAGCAGCCTGCATCTGTGAGCCTTAGACATTAATATTAAGAAATAATCCCAGACTAACTGCATACGTGCTTTATATTAGTATTCACAAGTTACCTAATAATCAGTAATTACTGAGCTGTTACAAAACCTAGTAGGTCATTAAGTTGCTATAACCATTAGTAGTCTTTTCCTACTGGATTTTCCCTCCTATATGTAATGAACATTTGTCTCTTATTTGTTTACAGCAACTTCTCAAATGCTTGAGCAACTTTTAAATAGTATAATATAAACTATGACCTGCTCACAATGTCTAAAGAAAATCGACAGATGAAAATCTTTTTTTCAGAAACTATGATTACAGTTTTAGATATTTATGATATACTGTGCTTTTTGTTGAGTAGGGTGTTCTTCTCAGTTGCTAGTATATGACCACATGCATACACAGACACTGACCTCCACAGAGAATTTCTTCCCCAAAGTAAACAAGAACGGGTGCATATCAATATCAGGATCTTTCTGGAAGCAGTTGGGTTTGGCATGGTGTCGGGAATGCAAAAGAGTCCACCATTTGGCTGATGCTCCCTGTTTAAGTGAAGAACAGAGCATGAGAACCACAATGCTCTCAGAGCCAGATTCTCTCCCTTCTTCACCCAGTGCTGAGCACACTCCTACAGAATCTTCAGAACACACACTTGCTGAAAGGCCATCAAATCAAGCAAGTTGTTCCAGGATCAATCACTTACAATCAAGTGGCACATGACAAACTTATGCAGCAAGTGGTTCCACTTTGTCTTCTTGAAGACTGAGAGATGTCCTAAATCATGTTGTAGCCATGAAGCCTGGACCTGAAAGAGGAAAAAGGAAATCTTGGGAGTAGCACAAAAGGGGAATCAAGACCATCATTGCCTCTAAATTGGAGAGACATGGATTTGATGGATGGACCACTTGGTGGATAAGGAAATAGCTGGATAGCCACACTCATAGTTGTGGTCAATGGCCTGATCATATCACAGAATCATGGAATTGCTTGGGTTAGAAGGCACCTTAAACACCACCTGGTTCCAGCCCCGGTTCCTTGGGGGAGAATGCCACCCACTAGATCAGGTTGCCCAGGCCCCATCCAACCTCACCATCAACATTTCCAGAGAGGGCATTCACAGCTTCTCTGGGCAACCTGTTCCAGTGCCTAACCACTCTCTGAGTAAAGAATTCTCTCTTAACATCTAATCTAAGCCTCCCCTCTTTCAGTGCTAGGACAAGGAGGAATGGTTCTAAGTTATCTGCCTGTGTAAAAAGTAACAGATGGCCTTTAACGTCCCTTCCAACCCTAACCACTCTATGATTCTGTGAATACATCTTGGGAAAAAAAAAAAAAAAAAAAGGGAAAAAAAAAGCTACAGATTAGGCATACTGGGAGCTCACCACAATTAAGAATTTCTTCTTTGCATCTTCTGTGAAACACAAGTCATATAGAAGTTGTCATCTTAAGCAAAGGAGAACTGTACCAAGTAAGGTAGTGGAGAGCTACAAAACTGCAATAGTATGTGTATGAAAATTGACATAAATCCATGCATATATGTTGTGGACTCTATTGCTTACCTGAGAAGTGCTCAGCATCACCAGAGAGACAATAAAGGGCATTAAGGATGTTCCAAAGTAGAAGAGAACGAGCCAAGCAGCAGTATCCAACAGGAGGATGTGAGCAAGGTGCAAGAAGAAGAAGAGTTTATTTGGCTTCAGAAGTCCCATTTTCTCAACACTGGCACGCAATTCACGGAAGTCTTTTACAAGCATTTTCTGTGGAAAGCACAAGTATTACACATTCCCTGCTCCTAGAGTGTAGCGCTACAGCCTTAAAAGCCAATAAACATTTCAAGCGAGGAAAGAAAGATCAAAGTCTGTTCAAATGGACAAGAGCTGGACTTGCACACCAGTAAACTTCATCACTGTTCTCCTACAACTACTCTATGCTTTTGCCCAATAAAGTACATAGAGCAGAGGAGCAAGCAGAAGCTATTACAGAGGAAAATGTCTGTACCCCCAGCTCCTAAGACTATGTCTAGCACCTGTGCTTCTTCCACCATCTCCTTGGCAATAACACAGGGGTCATGCAACAGCTGTTTAGGGCTGTAATATCTTCTGAATGCTACTGGTCCATAGTCACCAGAGCCCAGCACTACTCAAACATTGCCAGGCAATAGTGAAGGCATGAAGATTTAAAAGACATCCAGAACCTTTCCTCAAATAGTCAAATTAGGGGAAGAAGTGCATGTGTGTAAAGCACTTATTAGAAGGCATACTGTATGCATATGATGACATTAATCCTCCTGTGCCATCACTTTCACCAGAACAATGCATACCTTCACTTTACCCTTCCCACAATTAACAGGGGAGGGTCAAACGTCTGTACAAAAAATGGAACCCATAGCCCAGCTGGCCTCACGTTGGTCACTGAGGAAGTAATATGGAAGAAGTGACTACAGTCCAGGTACTAGACCAACCTACCTTTGTCTTTACCAGCTCAGCAGATACCTCACAAGCCTGGCTCCTGTCTCCATGAAGCCCAGCCCATAGGAGACTGCCAGACCAGTTTGCCAGTCATTTCTGGGAAATGGAGTTTGTAAGGAGCAAGGCACATGCAGGCTCTACTGCAGGCCAGCTGTGGGAAACTGGCAAGGCACAGCCTCACATGGATAGGACATTCTATCCATATATATAGGAATGATGAACTTGCTGTTCTGGGAATTGTTTCTAATGCCTGGGTTACATGATGGCACGTTACCTTGTTCCCCTTCAGCATGAAATTATGCAAAGGAAGTCAGGGCAGACAAGGAGGAATAGAAGAAAACAGTCTTGGATATAGGAAAGGAATTAGGTGCATACAACCCTGTGGACAATTGCACTCCAAGACTGCTTCTGATCTATTGTCTGCACCCCTCTTTGGCATGTAAGATTGGTTATTCACACACTGGCATCAGCAGTTACACAGTTTGACCTTGAGACTGCTACAGTAGGCCGTCCAAAAGGGCAATGAATTAAGTTTCACAGTGTATTGTCAAGGCTGATGCACTCTACCTGCATTCTGTCCCTACAGATACCTACAACAGAAGGGGAATACAGTCTGAAAAGTTACTATCTGTTGAAGAGAACTACTGAGTGGTTGCTTAGATCTTTCTCAAAGCAGGGGAAAGAAAAGTTGATAACAAATATTCATGAGAGCCAAACAAGCCTCTATACCTTATGCAGTTGCTGGGATGAAAATTCCTTAGGAATCTCATTCTCTGACAAATAATATGGATTTAGACTAATACTCATTTAGGATTTTTGAGTAGTAACAAAAAATTGTGAAGAACCTGGATCACATTGTTCTAGAAACTACACTGATCTAGAAAATCAAGTTATAATCTCAGAATATTTGCCTTTAATCTTTGGTTTATGAGGATAAACTTACATTTTTAGTGGGCTCAATACTGGGTTGATCTGGTGCCAGCTCCCCGATCAGCAGTGGCTTCAAGTACTTGTTCACCAGTAGCTTGTCAACATGGAATGCTACAAATGCATCCTGCAAATGCAGAAGAGTAAAGAAAGAGATAAGAAAAACCATCGTGTTACTGACCCCGATCTCCTCAATATGCTGTGCATGCTAAAACATTCACGGTGGAGGAACCACAGTAACAAAGACCTTTATATCTCCTCATTTTTTACATCTTCCCCTCCATCACCTTTACCCTAATCTCTTCTTAAATGAGATTTTATTATTTAACTGGCAAACAGAGAAGGTCTGGCTTCAAAGACTTAAATTACTATGGATATGCAAGCTGCATAATACAAAATTGAATTGAACTCAATTACATGTCTAAAGTGGAATTTAGTTTCCTTGCCTTTCTTCCCCTTCTAACCCCAATTTTAGTGACCTTTCACTCACCCTTGACAGTCAGGTGTCCAAAATACCTTCCATCATCAAACTAAAAACATATTTATTGTAAATTTATCAGAAGACTGTTTGCCTTGTAAATCCAACTTCTTAAAGGAAAAAAAAAAATGGTGGTTGTTATTCACAGACATAAAGGATTTTGACCTTTCAGAAATATACCATTATCAAAGAGTAAATTCTTGCTTTTCCTCAACTAGTCAAGTAATAGCATCAAGACTTCTGTTATATTAAGGCTAAGTAATGATGGAAAACTAAACTATAAGTAATACAAGCTCTGGAGGAGGAGATGGACAGGTGATAGCAATGAGAAGCCTGCTTTAGGAAACATGTCACAGCAACAATCCAACCAGCCCTGGGAAGAGAAATCCACTCCCAAATTAACTAATACAGGATGGATTTCGTTGAGGACTAAGTGACGTATGTAGGGAGCTTTTTTCTAGCACTTGGAGATATTCCTACAGAAATTAATGCAAGAATGCAATTTATATGAACAAGCCTGGTTAGGTGTTACTGATCTCTCACAAAGATAAAAGCATGAAAAAACAACAGTGTGATAGCTTCCAGGCAGGGCTAGGGACAGAAAGGGCAGAAACACAGAGGAGGAAACAACTTCACTGACAGAGAGAGCATGTAGGGAGTAGCTGGAGCCCTGAAAAAGACAGGAGTATGCTGATATGCCACAGCTGAGGCTGAGCTGAGCTGTGAATTCACTCCATGGGAATGAAACTCCTCCCAAAGATTCTCCAGCTGTGGAGAATGGCTTTTATCCAACCAAGCAAACTTACTTCATCTTACTGCTCTGCTGGCATGTCTGCTTTTGCACCATCTTTCGTCTGCATCAATTTTTGTTAGTCTAACCCGAACAGAGTAAGTGTTTTACTGTGTTCCAACCCTGCAGGGCTACTCTGTGCAAGTGTGAATTAAGAATGGTTGTGTGACAAAAAAAACAAACAAACAAAAAAACAAAAAAAACACTGTTCAGCTAATCGCTTTGAGGCTTTGAGTGAACTGCTACAGAATCTGTCCTATATTCTGAAATAACAAAATAACACAGGCCTGGGCAACTGCATGACTAACTATGTTGCATATACACCTCAGACTAAGTACTGAGCACACAGTCACTATCACAGTGAATCTCTGCCAGCAATTCCAGCAATGAAATTTGGCAATAAATCCCAGTTTTAACAACAAGCAAGAAGTGTCTCTGCAAAACAATCTACAGCAAGTAACTGTATTTCATACAACACTATACATCATTACAGCCTTCAAAACTCAAGCGAATTTGGTTAAACTGCAACCCAGCCTCACGACAGTTGTTCCTGTTTCCTAAGTTACTTCGTTCCTTAACTCTGCTTTTCTACACTTTGTGCGAAGACACTTCAACAGCATCAGCAGTAACAGGGCTCTTCTTTACAGTTTTGTGCGGTGCGACCCTTGCTAATATTGTGGCATTAATCATACTCAGTATTTCCACTCCTCTTCTCAATTTTGTTAATTAACGCTCCTTCCTCTTTTTGTCTGCATCCACTACAACTAAAGGGCCTGTGAGATTCATACCATCTCATGAAACTCCACTGAATACTGAAGAGGAATTACTTCTGTACTGGGTCTGTCTGGGATGTTAACTTTCCCTGCAACATTCAGGTTGTAACTCAGTGTGGAAATAAAGTTTGCTCCAAACAAGATAGTTCAGGTTCACATATAAACAGGATACAGAGTAGAGTATCGAATTCCACAAACCCTAATTTATCTTGCTTCTGTTATAGATTGACCAGTGCCAGCTTGGCTCTTTCTGCTCCATGATCCTGCAGTCTAGCCGTGCCTATAGCAAATATTCCATCTTTTACTTGCTTTCACGTTTTTTTCTGAGGCCGAGATGCACAGCCTGCAAGCACACACAGTTCAAGCAGGACAAGATACTCCAGTATCACATGTATCAATTAGCTTTGAACTTTTGTCACACGAAACTGGCTGAATTCTGACAGGGCTTATTATTTGGATATGGCATCAACCAGTAAGAGCTAGCTCAGATCCTAGAAACAAAGCACCTGTATTTTTCAAGTTCATCCATTATCTGGGGCTATCCAGTATCCTAAAATGAAAGACGTCTGACAGTGCTAACTAAAGAAAATGAATGATGGAAAATATGGAATGCAAAATGTTGCTAATATAAAATTTGAAGTTTAAACTCAGTGGACTGAAAATTATTATATTTTTTTTTCATGAATATCAGTCATCCCCCATGTGTGAGAGATTTAGAACCTATTTGCCTCGAGTTGCTTTTCAAAATACAGAGCAAGGATGCAATCCTGTTTGTCACATCTTTGTATAGATGCTGATTTACTATTATTTTCAGCATAACCTGTACATACTAGAACACCAGAAGTCCAGAGAATTTGCTGAACAATTTCCTGTGTTCCTACAGGTTTCCGTAGCTTTAAAGATAATGGTCAAACAGGAAAGGTGATGAGCAGATGTCTTTTTGCCCACAGACTAACTGACCAGCAGCTTGACATCAGCTAGCCATCTGATTCGTCCAATTTGGTTCATTCCAGGTATCAGAGGGACTATGGGCAGTAACTGCAGCGACTTTCCTAGAAAACTGCTTGGGAGAGCATACCACCTTCCCTTCCCTTCCCTTCCAAATTAAGTTGGGGAAGCACTTTGGAAGAGATTCCTTTACTAAGATAAGGAGAGCGACTGCTGCAGTTGCCACAGGACTGCTGCAGTACCACTTGCAGATTCCTCACCATATGCAACCACCACAGTACGCTTCCAGTAGCTCTAAAGTGAGCTCAAGAGATAAGAGCCATCCTGAAGTCTTCATCTGGATTACAACCACAACCCTGGTGCCCCCTGTCTTCGCTGCCCTCTCCATCCATCCCCAGCCTGTGACATCCCTCACCGTGACATCCTGCCCGGCATGGCTGCTGAGGAGCCGGGCACCCCCGGGATGCTTCTTGTAGAAGTGGCTGATGTCGTACACCTTCCTGTCGATCACCAACCACCGGTCCTGGGGTGGCGGACCCCGACCTGAGCACTGCGCAATCTCCTCCCAGGTGAAGCAGCGGCGGGACCACAGGGCTGAAGAAGCCACCACCGGTTCTGGGTCCGGGTCTCGGTTCTGTTTCTGGTCCTGGTCCTGTTTCTGGTCCTGGTCTCCAGCTGCCCAGTCCCCATCGCCTTGCAGCAGCACCATCCTCCTGCTGCTTCTCCTCCAAAGGCAGCCACCGTGCCCTGTGTCTCCCCAGGTGTATAAGGGATGAGTCAAGCCCCGACCCGCCCCCCCAGCCCACGCCTCCCTCAGTTTTTCAGCCCTGAGAGAAATGACAGAAGTGTTGAAGAGCGTGCCTGGATGCAGGCAGAGCCCCTCTGGGCTTCACCTATTCCCCAAACAAGCAGACAGACAGACTCACAACCTCCTCTTCCTTGTCCTGGCCCCTGCATTGCAACCCAGGCATAAAAAAATGCACTACTATTGAGTGTTAGACCACTTTTTCTCACCTGGCTCATTCTGTTCTCAAGATGTGCTTACTGGGCTCTCCATCCATCAGGGAAAATCTTGCTTAAAATATACCTTGTTACCTCCTCCAAGAAGAATGAACACCCAGAATGCAGAGAAAAATGGGAAGGATTCCCCAAAATCAACATTCTTCTCAGGGATGGAGAAGTTAGGATATTCTCAGGAATAATCAAAACACTGTTTTCTGATGCAATTGAACAAAGAAAAGATATTCAGCAAAACAGAGACGTAGCATGCAGCACTGCAACTTTCCAAAAATATGGGAATGATCAGGTTTCTACAGCTCCAAACACAGGATGAATTAATCCTTGAGGAGGAGAGTTTTTCTCAGACATTCTGTCAGCTTTAACTTGTAGCAGTAGTACTACCTTGGTATCACTGGAGTAGCAGAGAATTTGAAGATGATTTTCTTGTCCACAGCCCAGTTGCTAAACAGATGGATGAAGAAGTGATACTTTGGCTGGAGCAACTAGGCCCACAGGCTTCACATTATGAAGAAAAATTTAGGAGGTAACTTGTTACCTCTCCCCAAAAATATCACTCTGTATCTCTGTTGGGATATTGCAGCCTATGAACCTCTTTGTAAAAAAGGTGATTTATATACCAAGAGCAGGCCAGGGAGGAGGAGGCTTCCACGGTGCCCTTTGCACTGGAAAGTCTCCTCAGGCCTCCACATTTTATGCTCTTTTTTTTTTTTTTTTTTTTTTTTTTTTTTTTTTTTTTTTTTTTTTACCTCAGGTAAACTTTAGATGGCAAACACAAAATGTTATGTGAGGTTGTGATGGTAGGCTATTAAACTGTTTTTTTCTCCCCCTGCCCTTCCCTCCCACTTCTAAAATTACTAAGTAAACTGTCAGGGGAAAAATAGTACTATTAATTCCAGGAAATTAGAATTAATTACAAAATAGCACTTGGTTCAGCTTTTCCTATCTTTCTTAAAAAGGTCATAACATTCACAAAATTTTCTCTTTTAATTTAACAACAGGCCATAAAGTCATGAAAATATTGTAAAAACACACCTGAATCAATGATTTCATTATTCCATATAAAGAGAACTCATGTTAAAGCCTGTATCAACATCAGTCAGGATGGAGAAGCACACAATTCAGATAATTTTCAAAGGATGTTATCAAATCTGAAAAATTAATTTGTCAGAGTTACCGCTATTTCATAATTTGCAATATTCCACTTGATCTAATTCCTAAACATTTGTAACATTTCTCACACACTTGCATTTTTCTTCCTTTACTTTTGAGTCTGCTTGGGATAACAAAGTTCTCACTTAGTAATAATTCTGCAGTCCATGGTTCTGGTTAGAAAATTATTAGATCCAAATAACCATCAGAAATCTTACAGCTAACACAGTTAAGCTGTTTAAATAGTGTTTATGGCTTTTCTCCTTTATAAGAAGAGGTGAAAAGACTCTAATTGAATTCTCAGCACAGCTGCCAATGACAGCCAATAAAATAAGATGCCTTAGAAAAAGTTTAGCAGTCATTATCATCGATGTGTTTTGTTTCTTCTTTTCTTTTGCAGTAGGCAGTCAGAAAACATCTTTTTCTTCTTGTTTCTGGGCTTTGCCATCCCTCAGTCTTACTTTTGGTACTTTTTACAGACTATGTTTGAGATAAGCCATCTCCAGTGCACCAGTACACGCCTTTGGGACTACAGCACAACGTGTTCCTTTCAACATCCCTCCTACATTGAATACTCAATGTTGAATATTCAATAAAGAAAGAATTCAGCTCCTCTTGCCCTAGCTGATTCCTCCTTATCTGCTTTTTCTGACCATAAATTCCACATGAATTTAAATAACTTCAACAATATGACTGAGACATTTCCTATTTTTCCTGTTTCAACTTTATCTCTGCCTCTCTGAGGATACCGAGATGGCCAGGGAAATCTAGCAGTACACAAGAGATTTAAAGTCACATCCCTCTGATACTTTAACTTTTTAATGATTCACAGGTTACTAAGTAAAATACCTGAGAAAGTACCTTTTTTTTTTTTTCCCCAATCATCTTTTACATAAAGCTGCAGGTACCACTGGATAACTAAGATGGGTGTGGAAAAGCTCCCCCCTGTATGCTATGGCTTTTAGTACACTAAGTACTCACTATTACTGAGTGCTTAGCTGCACTTGGTAAGCTTCTTGAATGGGGCCAGAGTGGAAGATGTGTATGCCTTTAGACTCCTACAGGTGTGAGGCTAAAATAAATAAATAAATAAATAAATAAAAAAAGCATGATTCATTCAGAAACTGTTGGTTGGAAACTTTAGTGAGAGGTATAAAGCAGCATTGAGAACCTGCCTCTTTCAGGAGATAGTTAGCCAATCTATTAAGTGCTTTCACATATGTATGTATGTATGTTGAACCCTTGGATAACTGAACTTTTAATTACTCCAGAACGCACCACATAATACAGTCAGAGAAGAAACTGCCATGTAGTTTGTATGGAACTCATGACTTCACCATTCCTCTTGGTCTATAGACATTACTCTGAAAAAAATGCTAATAATAATTGCTAATGCATCAGCCAACTGATACAATTGAACAATACATTTGGTAACAAACAGGTCATTAATCAGAGTCACAGCTATCTATTACATGAAGCTATTCAATTTTTTTTTATTGGAACACCCTCCCACCTGCCATTAAGCTAAACTTAGGTATTTACAGTATTGCTACTCTCTGTTTTCACATTTTGCAATGTCATTTCACAAGAACAGATCAAGCTGCTAAAAAGATAAACATCAAATAATGACCGGAGAATCTACCTACCTGCTATCCAGTTCTCTCACGTATCCCACATCTCGTTCTGTAATCCACTCTTCCTCTCCACTTTCATCAGGGTGAAGTGGAACAAACCTGCATCACGGTCCTCTCTTAAACTCTTGTGTCATGTCAATGTGTAAATCATCAAGCCTAAAAGTAAAAATAGTTTTTGGGGTGGAGCTAAATGAATCTTGAATACAGGTTAGAGTCTGAACACTGATTTTCCAAACTGAGCTGTTGCACCTCATAAGTGATTCAAATACTTGCTGACTCCGAGAAGAACTCTGTTGGTTCCCTTTCTGCAGGCCATGGACCACATGGCAGATTCTTGAACACCAGAGAAACATTAGCTAGATGAATGACACCAAAGTCATGTCTTTAGCCTTCTTTAGCATGCACAAATGCTGAAAAAATAGTCTTGTATTTCCATACAGATTATGACTTGAATACTGATGGACTCCATAATCAATTTCTACATTTGGAAAATGTCCTAATAAGTAATCCAAGATGATGAGAACTATAATAGTGCTTGCATTTCTGCTATGCTTTAGACTAAATATGTCCCTACCTGCTAACACACTATCTGGGGGGATGTTCTTTTACCCTGGCAGGAGGGGCAACTGACAACATATTTGCAATGGTTTGCCTACGACAAATATTTTGAATTGTTCTGAATGACAAGAAAGAAGATAAGGTATTGGTTTGCTTGATAATCAGCATATCAGACTCAATGTGCCTTCCTGCATTTGCTATTCTGGACTGGTAGAAAATCAATTCAATGTATTGCGTAGACTGCTTCCTTTGTTTTTGTAACTGAGTAAAATCTTTCTGATGGCTTACTCCTTCATTACATTTGTGTGGGCAATGGTAACAATTTCACTATGTCACTGTGAATTTCAATACAAGTAACTGATGTATATAGCCAGAACAGCCACAGTGCAGACACCAAAATCTCCATAAACAGGGATCTCTAAACACAGCAAAATGATGCACAAACTGGAGGAAAAAAAACAAAACAAAACAAAAAAAAAAAAAAAAAAAAAAAAAAAAAACAAGCAAACAAACTATAACAACAGAAACAAACAAAAGTGCTGCAGCACATTCTCACCTTGCAGGAAGGTGTTGGAGCTACTCTTTTTGATTAGTGAGAGTTGGTGGGACAGATATCCTTGATCTGTAGAGGTCAGGCAGAAAATCAACTTGTTCACTACCCACAGCATGGGGAAGTCTGCTATGTTCGCTCCACCTGCACCGGCTGGTGGCTGGAGCTGACATGAAGCTGTGTGACGCCCATGCTCCAGTTCCTGTCAGCCAGCAGAAAACACTGCTCAAAGCTCTTAAAACTGCTGTGTCTGCTGTAGTCTGCACTGGGGGAGCTGTCCTCCTAGACATGCCTTTCCTGCCTGGCCAACAATGCCAGGTCACAATACTTTCTGGTAGAGCTCCAGAGCGTGGAAGCCAGGTTGCTTCACTCCTGGTCCTGGTAGCCAGCATCAGTGTCCTGTGCTGTCTGCAGTATCTCCAATGCAGCCTATACTGTCATGTCTGGCTGCCCTGGGCCACCCATAACAGTGTGGTTTTTACTGGAACTGGTGGGTCTGTAGAAGATACAGATCTTCTGCCCTCCAAGATACCTTGTCTACATAGACAGCATCAAAAAGTTTGTTGCTATTCTGATTTCCCTGGTGCAGGAGCTCCAGGGAGTGTAATTCGTGTAATTCAAGGAGGCAGACTCAAGGTTCTTTCCCCAGGAGTGCCCATGGAAAAAGCCAGGGGCTTCTGTGATAAGGACAGAGCAGGTTTTTTACGGGGTGGGGAGAAGGTAGAGAAAGAGACGTTGAAGGCTTAAATGTCTTCATGTCTTTTGCTAGACAAGACACTGTGTCTAGGCTCCAGGCAAGGTAGTACATAACAACATAAATATTGTGAAATATTTCTAAGTGGGAAGGAGAGAGTAGCCTCACCAGGAGCTTCTAAAAAGTCTAGTAGTTTTGCAGCACACAAATGTACACATTTCTGTTATCAAGTGATTCAGCAAGATCTGCTCATTAGCTAAGCTACTCAAGTATCAAGGACTTGAGCTGCATAAACATTATTTTCAAAGTATTTTTAAGTCTTAGAAGAACGCTAATGAACACCATAAATAACCAGTATGAGTGATGCTATGAACAAATCTCTACAAAGAAATAACCCCTCTACCTTTCCTGTTGAGTGCTGCACAAATTAACATCTACTAAATATGACTTGTCATTGACAACTAACCAAAAATTACATCCTTCATCTTCAAGACAGGTGTCCTTATCCTGTGCTTTTTAACTTTCATTTTCATTGAGGATAAATGTCAATAGTGGTGGACTCATATAAAAGTATAACAGAACATCTCTTAAACTCTTCATAGCTTTCATGAGGGCTTAAGCAGGCTGCTCCATGTTCCCCTCCAGTTCAAAATGCTGACCATGAACTCTGTTTTTTCTACTGTGAATTGAAGATCATGTTTTAGAGAAGAGATTACCAGTGGCATGTAGCTTGATCAGAACAGCTCCTCTAGAGCCACACAGCAGAAGCACATTATGGAGCACTAAGCCACTTCTGCAGTGGCCTGTTGTACATCTTCAGAAATTCTTCACTGAGCATTTTTCATGGTCCTGATCACTGATTTAGAAAAGACTCAAGTGAGCAAGCCTCTCATAGTGTTTAGAGCAGCTGATGTGGCACAGAGCTGATGCTGACATATTCCTTCCGGATGTTTGACACAATTTGGGTGTGCTCAACTGGTTAACTAGCACTGTGTTGAGAGGTCCTCTTGCTAATGACACAGCAAAGTTGGTTTCTATTTGTGCTACTTTGCAGAAATTTCTGAAAAAATAAATAAAGTAAGCCAGTGGGGGTCAGTAAAGAGGCAAAGCATATGCAAAAGATAATATTCTGACTGACAGATTTGTTATGCTTACACCTATTACCTTGCTGCTGCACAGCAGTCAAGACGGTCACTTACAGTTGTGCTATGGCTCTCATGTTTCCATGGGATATCTATAGGAGAGGTGTCTAAGGAAATAGTAGACTGATACCTGATGAAATCGACCACCTGACAAGGAAAAGAGAGAGGCATTTAATGTCTTTTTTGCCTCAGTCTTTCACAGTAATGACAGAACTTGGGCTGCCCACTCCTCTGAGATGTCAAGCACTGGAATAAATTTCCTATCAAGGTGTTTGATGCTCCATGCCTGTCCGTGTTCAAGAGGCATTTGGATAATGCCCATAATAATAATCTTTAACTTTTGGTTAACCCTGAAGTGGTCAGGCAGTTGGACTTGATAACCTCTGTAGGTCTCTTCCACTCTTAAATTAATATGTGCCAAGCTATTTTATGCTATGCTATTTTGTGCTATTATATTAACAACACTGTAACACCTTGCATCTTCATGTGATGCAATGTGTTCTTTCATAATAACAGATCTTATCTACTGCCCCCCCAAAAAGCATCAGTGTATGACTCAAGATTTGCTGTACAAACATATGCTGAATAGAAAGAGTGATATCATCTCCTTTCTGTCACACCATGCTACACCCTTTTTCGCTAGTACAGCTGATTATGCTCTGTTTTGCTGATAACTGTACCCACAGTCACTGGGACTTAAGCCTTAACCCCCTGAAGAAATTATGGAATCATATGGATCACTCTCACACTTTGTCCCCTCTTTTAACTTTTTAAACTCTTAAGAAAACCCTGCATTGCTCTCATTTACTTCATTCCAGACTGCTTGTCAAAGCACCAGGTGACCAGTTAAAACATTCTTGTTATATTTCTATCTAAGACCAGAAGTTCCCTGTCACAAATTCAGTGCTGAAGAGTTACTAAATATGTGTCTCTACATGTCTGAACAAACACTTAAGTGTGTCAAGATGAAGGAGAAGCATTTCAAGGTGATGGAAACTCAGAAAACAATTTAAAAGTCATTTGAGCCAAGCTCTAAATACTGTGTCAGAAGAATAGGATGAATAAGATGAATACAATATACAAAGAATGTATATTCCTTGTGGCATGGTGGTTTGGGGAACTATCACTACATGTTGCAAGTGGGGAAGGATAGCTCAGCGAGTACCCAAACAGTCTGAATATTTTTCAAGTTTCTGTCCAACTCATGCAACATGGCAAAGGAAATGGACATTCCTCTAACACTCTGGTTCCTGGGGTATGTTAACATAGAATAAATTCTAGTGCTGCTAATATGGCAAATGGAAGATAAGCTGAAAAAGAAGCCAAGTACCAAAACTTATGGAGATTATTGTAGTCACATACTTAAAGATGCATAAGATAACAGACATTGTAACATTAATGGAGATATGATTTCTCTTATCAGCTTTCTTTTTCACATCTCAAACTTTACAATGCCTGACAACAATTATCTTGCTAATACAAAAGAATGTAGAAAAGGAAGACATATTAAACAATCACATAACACTTCTACTCAAATCTATACACAAAATTAGGTGCATGATCACTTACTTACTCCAGGATGCATGAAAAGACTGAAAATAAAAAAAAATTAAAAAAAAAAAAAAAAGAGTTAAAGTTATACCCAGATCTTTATATTATTTGAATGATGTTCTATTCTGCCAGCTCCTCTCTCTCTCTCTCTCTCTACCCCTACATACACACATACTCAATTTAATTTAGTATTACAATGAACAGAACTTGTCTATATTTTCCATACCAGGACAAATATTTAGGTCTAGAGTCATACCTAAATTTAAGTGTCTAACTTCAATTAACTTCCTGCATTAAGAGGCCACTTAGACTCTCCATGGCTAGTGCAATGAGAATACATGCCTTGAGTGGGTGACTCAATTTTTGGCAGGCTGTATCTTACTCTACACACTAACTCAAAATTTGGACCCTTTTAACCTCTTGGCCATGATCCTGGCACCACAGTTTCACCTCTCTAGAATCAAAAACACAGACCAAACAACTGGTAATCTCCACAGCACGAGAATCCCTATTTCCTGCTACTTGATATAATCTATGCAAAACAGCATAAATATGAGTTATGACTGAGTGTTTCAAAGGACGCACGTAACACTGTCATCTGTTCAGCAAAACATCAGAGAGAGGGGTTGAAACCCCATAGAAAACCTTAGTCTTTCCACATAATCCTTTATCACAGCACCGCTAAGATGCCCTCTCATTATCCAGTTCATTAACTGGATTATTGACTAATTATTGATTAATTATTGGGTTATTATTATAATAACATTCACTTGGAAGGCATACCTGGAAAATTTCCAGCTGATTTCCACTTCACACTGCCAGTCTGTGGAGAGAGTGATTACTATTGCATATATACTTATACTTATTTTCTTAGTCCTCAGTTTTCATAAATGTGTCTTATAACCATATTACTTATTTTCCTAATCTTCAGAGATTGATGTTCCGATGTGGATAGTATATGGAAAAGGCTGGATAAAACAGTCTAGCAACAACTACAACAACAACAAAAATGATGAAAGGAAAGGAACAAAAACAATCTCAAATATGGTGTAGAAGGTGAGACATGCTTCTCATTGGTAGTGGAGAGTCAGCAGAGAAGCTTCCTAAAGATAATAGTTTTGTTACCATCACACCAGTAGCAGGGATGGGAAAGTGCTAAGAAGCCAGGAATCATGCATGCATTTAGATGAACTCTTGAGAGAAAGTTGTGACAGTGTCCACAATTACTGTGCATATTCTTCTGGAAAGAAAGACAAAAAGAGGAGTATTCTTTACATACATGCCACTGCACCTTCTTGTGCACCTACAAAGGACAGGAGTTGTGAATTTCAAGAGGTAAAACAGCACAATATTAGTAAACCAGTAAAGATTTCCTGCACATGGAGCTTATAGCTTGTGTCCACATTCTGCATAGACTCACAGATATCATTTGGAGAAAGCTTGTTCTGTGTTAGTAGTTGGAGAAAACTGATTACTACAACTTGACCCACAAGGTAAAGATCCACCCTGCCTTCCCACCTGAGGTATGTCAACAGGTACAGACAAGTCACATCAAATAGTAGGTGAAAACACATTGCATAACGCTATAATTTATCTTCATGAGAAGTCACTTCTGCAACAATAAAGACATAATACGTGCTTCTTTCACTAGATCTCATGAAAGGTGCTTCCTTTCTTTAAGCACTGCATCAGTGAGAGTAAATGTAGCATTTCTTTAAGCCTTCAAAGAACAGCTGAAAATCATTATTTTTCGACAGAATTTAGATACATACCTACTTACACATATATGAATTTGGAGAAAAATACTGAAGAAAAACAACCTGAAAATGTGCTTGGTTCCTTTTGTTTCCTGTCATATGAGCAACACCGCAATTCTCTGATTTACCTAATAGAGGCCCCTTTTCACGTTTGAATTAATCTTCCTGGGGTCCTGGCAACCAACAGTTTGCACAGTCATCTAGAAGAGATTTTCCTAGTTTTGTACAAGAGCCCTAGCATTTGTCTTTAACTGCTGATAATTTCTTGTCTGATGGTTTCTAAGTTTGTATTTTTGTTTTTCATGGAGGGAACAACAGTATTGGATCACAAAGGTCATTGGTCTCCCAAGGCTTTCCCCCGCTTTTTGCTTCCAGGTTATTATCAGACAGTAGCCCTGTCCATCTTAAGATATCATTAACAAAGACAGCACTTAGGATTTTATTCCCCAATTTGGAAATCTATTACATTCTTCCTCAGACTTTGAATTCCTCTGTGATCCCAGACATATCATGTTGACAAAGGAAAAACTCAGTGTACACATATGCGTACTCTAAACAAACAAAAATGTGTTAACTTGAGTGAGGCTGAGCTCATATGACTCTGGAGTTAACTCTTTTAGATAACTGAGGCATTGGAAAAAGTATAGCTACACAACTTTTTCCTGGGGTAATTTATCCCGTATGGTAACACTGCAAATAATAATAATAATAGTAATAATAACAACAACGACTTTCTACCTCTAGAGGGCACTCAGGCATTATATGAATAATAATGAATGTGCAGACTGCATAAATACACTGGATAAGTACTTTGAGCAGCAGTCTTTGTTCTTTTTATGACTGACTAATATAGAAACAGAATGACCTGAAAATGAAATAATGGAAAAACGTGGCCACAAAATCATAGCAAAAAAAAAAAAAAAAAAAAAAAAAGGAAGACTGAAGCATACCAGTAGGACTAGTTTTCAAGTAGCACTTGATTTAAGGGCTTTATAAGGCAAACTGGCCTTATTTCATGATAATATTCATGTTACAGACTGAATGCTACTTTCAGTTTTAATTTTGAATGGATGAATGAATTTTACCCCATTATCAGATCTGTTTTGTGTGTGTGTGTGGTAGTGGTTTCTTTCTTTCTTTTTTTCTTTTTTAACTTAAAAAAAAAAAATCCTTTAGTGCTTTAGTGAATATAGCTCTTCAGTATCAGAAAGTTTTTCTCTATAGTGGTGCAGAGATAGAACGTGCTCCATGGCATCGCTCTGTCTAAACCGGAATAAGGTGAGCATTGGAATAATTCAGGTACGAAGAATGAATTCATTCACTTAGCTTTATTTGACTAAAACCACATAGTCTAAATGACTTATTTATTCTTTCTCTGTAATCGTTTGAGAAAAATGGAGAGCATAAATTTGATCTAGAGACGATCTTACCTTTGCACCTTTGCTTTCATAAATGGAATTACAGAGGTCTTTAAGGAACTGTACTTTCAGCTCTTACCACACTTGTTTATGTTTCCCTGAATGATCAAAACAAATTTCAGGAAAAGTCTTAAGAAATAGAAAAATCAAACAAATCAAACAAACTTTTGCAGAATTGCCCTCTTACAATTACCATGTGCACTCATCACACCTCAGCTGTAGTAATGAGTCTGATTTTTCTTATTCTTCCCAAGGAAAAGAAAATATTAAAATCATGGTCAATCATTCAGCCAATCTCAACTGAGAACTGGTGCACTGAACACTTAAGAGTTGTCTTACAAAATCCTAAACACCTACTCACTTTGTGAGAACAATTTAGTCACTTTTATTTGAGGGAAACAAGGGGGAGCAAAGCAGGGCAAAGTAATTCATTCTGTCAGTTTGGAACCACTATCAAGATTAAAAGGGAGGATCTATATTTTGTAGCTGGACTGGTTTCTTGCACAACCTTTGCTTAGCACCTACTAGGTTACCTCATTGTCAGGTGTAACCTGAAATGATTGGATCCACATTTAATCACAATTCATCCTTTCTTTTCAGATTTTCTGCTTCCTTGCTAAGTGAGGATGTAGGAGAACACAGCAAATTGAATTTACTACTAGAATCAATAATACAAGAGCTATTGCTCCAATTTTATTGTATTTACAATGAGTTTCATAACTAGTATGGTAAAGTTTTTAATTTCATGTCTCTGCTACCAGGCCCCTTATCATAAAGTTTAACTGTACACTGTTCTATGCAGAGTTTAAGCTCAGCTCTCTGGTCCTAGTGGTCATTTATGGAAAGTTTGATGGGTCTCAAGCAGGCATAAGAAAAAACATTCATAAATTATGGCAAATAATTTTTTTTTTTCTGTAGGAATTAACTAAATGATACATTAAAAGACAACTGAGAATTGCGAGTAATGATCTGAGGGGAAATGAGGCATTAAAGAAAGGTTTGTTTGTGTATGGAATGAGTGTTATTAAATTCATCTGTCTAGCTCAGTTCTGTTCTTATTACGCAATTATGCTGGAATATGGAAGGCTAACTAAGTAGAGCTAGGAGCTGTATTCTGAAAGGCCTTTATGCGTTGCTGTGAGACAGTCCAGGCTTAGGTTTGCATATGACCACCAGATCAATAGAACTGATGATATTATAGAAGAACCCCGTTACTAAGCACGTGTAGAATTTTATCTTGGGAAAATCTATATTAAAAACTGGTAACTATAAGCAAAACAGATTCTTTACTCTCTGCATATTTGGGAACACCTTTCACTTCTGCAGTGAATAAAGATGTATCAAGTTACCCATATTCTTTTCAAAGTTAGGTACCTAGCCAAAACTCTCTATTAATTCTCATATTCCAGACTTGGGAGTAGCCACTTCAGATACTTGCTCTGTATCATAATGCCTTCATGAATTCACGTGGTTCCACCAGAAGTCAACATACCATCACCTTTCCAAAGAAATCCACAGTACTTCTGCTGTCTTGCTTCAATTTACATTTTGATTTTGTGTATCAGAGGTGTAAACAAATGCTGAAGCACAGCTAAAATCTTAATATGTATTCCACCACTATTTCTAAAGAATATGTTTCTAAACCAAAATTGCTTCTCCCTAAGGAAGGGCTTCTCCCCTTCCACACTAATCCTAGCTCTCAGAAGTAGTGTAAACAGTATTGCATAATCTGAAAATATCTAAGGGAAAAAAAAAAAAGTTAAAAGATTTTGGTAAAAAGGTAAAAAAGCAACCTTAAAAAGATTAAAAAAATATAAATAGTTACACCTGAGGTTGACAAAGCTATTATTGAGGTAAGAAAAGTTAAGTTTACTGAGGTAAGCCAGACTCAAATAAGGATCTGGGAAAATATCTGTTGTGTAATGAGCATTGGTTAGTGATAGGTTGTTGGAAGTTGTGTCTCAGAAGAATGCTTCTCACATCTTGTCAACCAGTATAATGTGAAGATAAGAAGCAATTATATCAGAGTGTAATATGGATAGTAATTTAAGATGCTCATCAGATACCTTAGAAACAATCTCACAAGACCCTCTCCATACTCTAATGGAGCCAGGTAAAAGGGAGCCCCGAGCAATGAAGGTGAAAGGCTCACACCTGAGCATCTACAGGAAATACAGAAATTGCTCAAAGACATTGCAAAAGAAACAGCACAGAGGTGTTAAAATGATCAGTGACCTCACAGAATGTTTGTTTGTTTGTTTGATTGATTAAAAAAAAACAAAAAAAAAACAAAAAAAAAAAGTGTAAAACCAGATATAGAGGATATCTGGATTGGATACATAGTCTTATGTCCCAAAAAGTTTTAAACTTGGCATTTTTATAATGCCACGTTTACATATGCATCAGTTCCATGAGGTCAGATTTCAGTGTATTTTTCATTTTTCAGTTGCTATAAGTGAGATCTTGAAACAGAGGCTTGAACATACAGCCAAACTCTAGGGAACAGGGCTTTTGGTAAGGCTGACCCATTTAGTCCAGCAGACACCTGGGCCATAAGAAACATGCAGATGAACTATCCTTTTGGTTTGTCAATGTAACAGATAAATGATATTAAATGTTAGGAAAATGAACACCTAAAACCATTATAGCAACAGGCCATTATCTGGTGGGCTGGAAGTCCTCTGTGCACTGATCTCTGAAAGGATATTTGGATCAATTAAAATGGGAACTGGAATTAGGAAAAAAAAAAAAAAAAACAACAAACTGTGACCTCCATATCTGAAAAGGCCCAAGACCACTCATGTTCTTCTTGTTGGTGTTCTCTGTTTTTTTTTGAATCACTGCAACTAGGTCCTACCATTCTCAAATGCTCTTTAGAGTTAATATGATACAGACCAGCCTTATTACTGAACATGGGAAGCTGTATGCTATTCTACTCTGGTATGATTCAAAAAGGGTGAATCCATACATGGCCATAGACAGAGAAGGGACACTGTGAACTTCCTTATAAGTAGTTGGGAGAAACAACATAACTGTGAAAGAAAATAGTTTGTCCTCAACAACACCCTTGTTATGTGTCTGTTTTTCATCTTTTGCAAAGACTCACAAAATAGCTGATAGCTGATATTACTTCCTACATAACATGAAGCAGAGTTTGTATGTAGTCCTTCACTGAATTTCAGGCACAGGACTGCAGTCCATTTCTTTTTGGATCTACATCCTTGAAACCAATGAATCAAGAGCTATCCTAGCTGAATCTGGCTCACTGAGGCACAAACCCTAGATGTCTGCTTGGATTTGTGGATTACTGTCACATAGGTTAATGAGATTGAATGGTTTTCTTTTTCTTTTATGTCTATAGACACCATGTTCTAATGTTTTGTCCTCAGATGTACTGTGATCCACCTGGACGGTTAACCATGGGAGGAAATTGATAGCATTTTAAAAACGCTTAGTCTTCATAAGTGTAGCCCAACATGATGGATATTAGTGGCTATCATATTTCATTTTAATTCTCTTAATTGCTCCTAATCCTGCCTGATCAGACAGAGGCCTTGGACTACACCTGGGGGTTACCTCTAAAGATCCAAGCAGAGTACTAATTGTTTAATCTTAGCCCTGGGCAGCTACTAGTTGCTTACATACTGATTGCTCACAGACTATAAACCTAAGGAAGAGGTGATGCCAGACAAGCAAAGCACTCCACAACACATTGGTTGGCCCAGTGCTGCAAGTGCTGTCTTTTGGACATTAAGCATAGAGCTTGACAGCAGCTAGGATTACACCTGGATAATTTGAATCTTGAAGTAGGACCTATAAAACAAGATCTCCCAGTGTCCTTAGACAGAAGGCTACAGGCAACATAATTAAATTAATTTGAATATATCAGAGACATAAATTACATTTTCCTTTGTAGAAGGCATACAGTGGTTTTGTGAGTTGCAGATTGAGGCAAAGAACTGAATTTCATTAGCCTAGGCTGTTGGAGTCGGTCCCAATCACCACTGCTAGAGTGTCACAGGGTATATTATACAGAGGGAGCAAAGGAGACGCAAACTACTCGAAGACCATGATACCATATCCGTTCTCTCCATAGTCTGCCACTAGACATTAACCTAATCAGGAGAGAGCTGAAGCACTCCTGCTACTTCTAATGCTTTGGCATTTAGCCCAAGACACTGAGCTGAGTTGTTTTCTTTTTGTTTTGTTTTGTTTTGTTTTGTTTTGTTTTGTTTTTTTCTTGTGGATGCATTTTCCATTGTGGTACCAGCATTTGTTATTCTATTGTGAGCTCTGCAGTTCTGAGTTCTTAACAGTTCAGCCCTCAGTAGTCAAAAAAATGAGTAGAATTCTGTATTTATGAATAGAATTGAGAGAAGGGGAAGAGATGCAATAATTTTCCATCTTCTGTATGATCAGATGAGGTTGAAACTTTGATCTCAGTGCCTAAGAGGAACCCAAAAACCAGTCAGAGCTCAAAGATGTTTTTTTGAGGTCAGAGTAGGAGTACTTCAGCATTTAAAACATTCACTTATTTTTTATAATATTTAAAGCTTTAAAAAGCCCTAAGCTATTGAGTTCTGTCACTTGAATCTTGGGGCTTGACAAACTGATTTCAGAGACTCCAGAAAAGAACCTGCATGAGGAAGCGGGAATCCACTTTTGACAATGTTCCTGTGTTCCCACATCATTCATGAGACAGATTGGAACAGGTTAAGGTATTACAATTTTACCTCAAAAGAAACACCTTCTGCAGTCACTGTGATTTTGCCATTAGTTTTCCACAGTGAACCAGATTTTGATGTCCTGCCAGCATCACACCATAGGGAATCTATGGACCCATATGTGACCCAGCCACTTGTCACCTCACTTTACTTGCTGTTCTTCCTTATGCAACCAGAGCCTTCATCTACCCTGGAAGCAGAAGGCCAAGCACTGAATATGCACAGTAAGCACAAGCCACTTCCCTGCTTAAGTACTTTCTGCTAAGTACCCATATGCAGAATTACTACACACAGCTTTTAAAATATTCACTTATTTTTCTGCTGCTGATGCAGAGGTTACACATGGCAATTGGCTGTGGAAAGTGGTTAACAGATTTTTCCATGCAGTATGATGGGATTCACCCTGGTGTAGTGAGGGAGGGTGGATGTCATAGTTGGACTCCCCTCAACAATTTACCAAAGGTCTTAGAAGCCTGAAGTCCAGTCCCTGCTGACTGGAAGGTAGCCAATGTTATACCCATATACAAAAAGGGCATGAGAGAAGACCCAGAAAACTACAGCCCTGTTAGTCTAACCTCCATCCTTGGAAAAGTTAGGAAGAAGATTATCCTGGGTGCTAACAAAAGAATTGTCATAAATAGGGCTACACCTGGCTGGCAGCTGGTCACTAGTGATATTCATCAGGGATCAGTTCTAGGGCCAGTCCTGGTCAACATTTTTATCAATGATCTGGATGCAAAAGTTGAATGAATCACTTGCAAGTTTGCTGATGTTACTAAACTGGGAGGTGCTGTTGACTCCCAGCAGGGATGAGAGACCTTGCAGAGGGATCTAAATATCTTGGAGAACTGGACAATCAACAATGGCATGAAGTTCAGAAAAGGTAAATGCCAGGTTTCTGCACCTGGATGGATTAATGCCAGACACAGGTACAGAGTGGGAAATGCGTGGCTAGAGAGCAGCTCTGCAGAAAAAGAAGTGAGGTACTAGTTGACAGCAGGCTTAACATGAGCTAGCCAAGAGGGCAAAGTGCATTTTGGGGTTCACTACATACAGCGTAGCAAGCTGGTCAGAAGAGGTGATTTTCCAACTACACTTAGCATTGATGTGGCCTCACCTTGAATACTGTGTGCAGTTCTGGTCTCCACAATATAGAAAGGATGTTAAGGTCCTTGAAAGTGTCCAGAGGAGGGCAACAAATCTGGCAAAAGGGCTGGAAAGCACGTGCTATGAGGAGAGGCTGAGAACATTTGGGTTCTCTAATTTGGAGAAAAGGAGGCTAAGAGGTGACCTCATTGCTCTCTACAATTTCCTGAGAAGGGGAAATGGAAAGGGAAGCACCAATCTCTTCTCCCTGGTAATCCGTGACAGAACACATAGGAACAGCACAAAGCTTCACCACGGGAGATTCATACTGAAAATTAGGAAATATGTGTTTTTTTCTGCGAGGGTGGAAAAACACTGGAACAGGTGGCTGATGCCCCATGCCTGTCAATGTTCACAAGGCACTGATATCCTCATTAGTATGCTTTAACTGACCACTAATTTGGTAAGGAAATGGATCTTTGTAGGTCCCTTCCAACTGAACTGTACTCTGTTCTCACTTACTTTGATGGTCAGTGTATTTTTTGGATAACATTTCCATGTTAAGCAACACGAGACTACTAGTATTGTATATTATCAGTGTCTCAAAGGCAGGCAAAACTGCATTCTGTCTTTGTCATGTCTGAATAATACTGGCTGGCACTGAGAGTGTTCAGAAGGCCAAGGAAGCACTAAGCTATCTGTTATGGACACAGATGGTCCAGCTTGAGCAGTAAACAGAGAGGTGTTCATACAAATTAAAGAATGAAAGGTCAATCCACTTCTAGGACTAACTTCTAGGACAGTACCACAAGGGGGCAAACTAGTAATATTTTTCCTAAAGCTTTTCCTCGATACCGGATGGACCTATGTATAGTGTTCTATTCAGACTGAAAAAAAAAATAATAATAATCTTTCCTGTGGAATTCATGCCAGGATCACCCACCTGTTCTGACGCTTCAGCAAGTAAAAAGGTTAAATGACCTGTCAACAACAGGACATAAGTCAGCTCAGAAGTCTGCAAATACTCAGTGAAGCTGCTAAGGCTAATCACAGAAAAACCTAGGTGGCACTCAAGGTACAAGCTTTAGCTGCAGATCAAGAAATAGAAGAGAATTCTGTCAGGATGCAGCAAAGCCCAGCAGCTCCCTGTGTGATGGGGAGCCAGCAGGGCCACAGCCAAGCAGGGCCATGTCAGCCAGGGTCTATCTCAAGGCCAAGAGAAGGGCAGACCTGCGATGACAGCCAAGTTCAACTGAGGCCAGATCAGCATGAAAATAGTTTGTGGTTATAAGAGGGGTCCTCAGGTCAGGGATAGGGGCCAGCTGAGCTGAAGCCCAGCACTCCTAATATGCAGCTCAAGGGGGAGAGAGAAGACCGAACACTAAGCTTATATGGGACAAATATATGAGCCCCTGGGCAAGGTGAAGGTCAGAAGTGAAGCTGGCCAGGGTCATTAAGGCCTGTTAGTGTACTCAGGGCCCTCACATGTTCCATCTTTACTAGAAAAAGCATAGAGAAAGAGATGTCATTTATGATGTGTGTAATAGCCTCGTAACTAAATAACTCACTCAAAGCTGTCTCCTCACTTTTCAGTGCACTTCCTCACAAGCTGAAAATCTAAGAGGTCTCTTTCACTCTGAGAAAGCTGGCATTGTGCAGCAAAAGGTGCAAAATGCACAGAAAAAGACCAAACAAATAGAGTACTGCAGCTCATCAGTTAAAGGTTTGATCCAATGCAAAGACATCATTGTTCCTGATGAATCTATCACACAATACATTTTGTCACTTAGGAGGCAAGGACAATTCATAGCACCGAACTGTCTCTGTCTTTATACGTTAGCTGCAGTAAAGCTATGCTACTAAAAATATATTCAAGTAAAATGGTGTGAATAAAAGTCAAGAGGAAAGCACAGAATTGCTACAGATACAACACCTTAACAAAACAAACAAGCAAATCACAGAATGAAAAACAGGTGAAACTGAAGTCCTTATTCTGTGTGCTGTTAACACTTAGTGAAACTTGTCGTAGGTAGGAGAATCTTAACCACCACCACCAAGCAAAACCTGGGAGGATCATTTCTGGGGACCACGAGCAAACCATAAATGACCTCCATTTCCTCCTGGGGATGAGTCAACAGCAAGATTCCAGTGAGAATGCTGAAACTCAGTGAGCTACTGATTAGTGTTAGAGGAGATAGTGAGCACAATGTACAGCTCAGTTGATCTTTTATTACAGCAACCTTTCAGTACATTAGCTCTGCTTTTTCCCTTTCTGACTGAGAAGATAATCACAGGACAAGAACATGTTGTCAGATGTTCAATATGAGAACAGATAAGTATTGCAACTGAGATGTGCAAAGCTTACCCTGAAGGTAAGGAGATGTCTATAATTATTTGGATTATAACACCTGTTTAATAAGGAGAACTTACAATTATCACTTTAGCATTTTTAAGGGCTAAGTCTGTAAAATATAGAGTTCTAAGAAACAACCTATTCTCTAGAGCAAAAGAAAGAATACTAGAGATTCCTCTTTACATAGTTACAAACACTTCCTCTCATTATATCATAGACCACTGGTCACACTCCCAAGGACAGGAGAAGACTTTTCAGGTAAACTGGAGCAAAGAATGAAAGAACAGTGTTAGCAAGTTATGCGACAGGATAGGCAGATTGTGTTAGGAGATGTGACATTTCCATCAGTTGCTGATCTCAGTTCCACTATACTGAACGTTACCTAGATTTGATGGCTGCTAATTTGAGATACGCAGAAAAAAATGGGAAAGATTATTTCTCCCTTCTGTTGAATGAGTAGAAAATAGTACCAACAGATCAATTAATAGCAGCATGTTAACACAGAAATCAGAGAAACCAGTCAAAGCAACAGCAGTGAAGTCCAGTCACCTAGGAGCAATGAGCTTAAGGTTTGAGCTGATAATAAGGCTTAGCCTTTTATTAACCCTATGCAAAACAGATTAAAAAAAAAAAAAAGTGTATTGGTTTCAGATCTCAGTTGCAATAGGTGTATCAACCCATATCCATAGTGTCATTACAAACCACTGATGCTTGAAGAATGATACATAACAATATAGTCTCCAATATACTGTAATTTTTAATTATTAATGTGACAAAAATAATTAGAATGTTGTACAGAAATGTTGCAAGTTAAAGAAGAGCAAAACTTCAGTGCTAATGAAATCACCTTTTGTATTTTAAGGTTATTAATACACTATGATACTAGTTAAGCAAAGCTTCACAATGAGACCAAAGAAAATGCAAAGCCAGATTTGCTATAACCTTAAGGTACAGATCTCAGTTTTCATTGTGCAGTGTAGCAGCATGTTTAATATCTTAAGCTACCATAGTTGCAGAATAACAAAGAGAAACTTCAGTCATTATACAGCATTCCCAAAGTAAGTTAAAGATGTCATATCTGAAGTTATTCTACAGCTAGTCATCACTGGAAATAATTATTTCTGATAACACCACCTAAGTTTATCTTCTAGCAGTTCTTCTACCATTACATGTTCTACTATTTCTATCCTTGATGTAGCTTGCTTACTAAGTAGAGACAACAGTTGTTTTATGCTGTTAGAACAGAGCAGTGTTATATCCTGAGTGAACCAGTAGAGGAAAGAGAGAATTTTGGCGTAACTACTGCTTCCAGAACAGGAGACCTTGCTGGTGACCACCATCCACCTACTCTGCAGGCTTACAACAGATACTGGAGTCCAGGATTGAGCATGCTGTCAAGGATCAAAAAAACATTGAGACCAAAGAAAGAAACTGCAGCCCATGGCTCAGTTTTGTGAGACTGAGCAGTCTGTGATGTAGGCCTCAGTTTGCTGAACCTTAGTTTTTTCTTCTTCATTAAATTTTGCTTAATAAATAAATGAATAAAATGCTGATGATGCAAGTAAGTATTTAAGTAGGCTCACAGAAGGTAAGAAAACTAAAAATGAAGCAGAAGTGAAGAATTCATTGAATCAGTAGCAGCAAGTACCTCAAGGACTCAAGAGGAAATTACTGACATGAAAGACAATAAAGACCTGTGGAGTAAAAGCAGGGAGAAAGAAGACAATAGCTCAGCAGGATTGGGGATCTGCCCATTCCAAGGAGTTGCAGCAGTTGACATTTCCCCACCCAGATAATGACTGCATGGATATGACATTCACTGGCATTGGTGAGCATGTGGTGCTTTGCCTAGCACTGTGCTGATCCTGGCCATTTACTGTGTGCATTAGGCGGACTATAAATAAGATAATTGCTGTGGACTCAACGTGCATACAACCCTGCTTGCATGTGTAACTGCACACTAAATAAAATTAATATACATGGCTTAGGCTTGCAAACAATAGGTATTGATAGAAAACGTAAAATTCTCCAAACTCATGCAACACCTGTGAGGCTGAGATGTCAACGCTGAACTTGCAGGCTTTCAATCCACTGACCTCCTTTCATCTGTCATGCAATGTGCCTTAGAAGCAACTAATGGCAAGTGGAGTCTTCTGTGTAATTCAAAGGATTAAGAAGCAGGGACTGAAACACAATTTTAATTGGATGATTTTCATCTTTCATTTTATTTTATAAATCTAAAATAAGAGTCAAACACACTTAACTCATCATAATGCAAGTTTTAACCTGCCAGGAGGTAAATAGTAACAACCCATGTTGTTACAAAACGATCAAGCCAAAGAAAGCTATAAATGAACCTACACATACAAATCTATTTTTTCACTGTGATACAGCCTACCATCTTCAAATATTTTGTCTTGCTGTTGCCAATAGTGGTTTCTTTCTGTAAGTGGTAAACTGAAAAATAAAAATAATTTTAAAATTATATACTAAATAAACTAGTTTTTAATGTATAAGACTGGAAAAGGAAGAATTAATAAGTTACACACTGTTCATATTACAAGGAAACAAGCTCCATTTATCTGTGTTTACCACCGAACTTCTTATTAGGTTACAGCCCTTTTCACTCTTGGCCAGTGCTGCAAATTCACAACATACTGTTATTTCAGCTTTCCCTGAGATCTGAGTATAGAACAGGAACCAGTGGCTAATCTCCAACAATTAGTACATCCATTCATTTAAGATAGATAAATAAAATTCAACTTAGCGTGGAGCAGAGAATAAGGGGGAGCTTAAATAGCGGTTGTACTAGAAATATACCAAGACATTTGCTTTATCAGCTTTGTGTTCTTATTTGCTGCCTTCTTTGTAAGTCTTTGGGTTATATTTAAACCTTAATTGAGCAAGAGCCTGAAAATAAAAACGAGACTAGAGAGCTGATTTCTTAAATTCAAAAATGAGATTGTAACATGTTTGTATAATTATAGATGCTGTGACTTTACTAAATAAGTAAAGGTTTGATTATCACGATTGTTAAGTGCTGACTAACCAGAACTTAGCAGTAAGTATAGTCTTCCTAGACTAATCTTCTGAAAAGATTGGTCGATTATATTTGAAGTTAAATTACTTGAAAATTTGAGATGAGAGACAATTTTAAATGTGTGTTCACACTATATCTAAATTTTTCTTAATTATGATTGTCTCAATTGTTCAATCATCTGTACCAATTATATGTTACAAACTAAAATGCTATAATCATCCTACCTCCACCAAAATCGATATAGTATATACCTGTTCAGATGTATTTAGGCACAGTCCCAGGAAGTAATAACAATAAAAATAGGTTCACCTGTGCTTGGTGGTTGGGCTTAGCTGAACAGTATGTTTGCATTTTTGCCTTTTCAGTCAGAAAAAAATGGATATGTATTTGTTTTTACTTTTCAAAAGATTAGTCCCAAATTACGAGTAACATAAGTGAAGCTCAAAGTCTAAATTTTGGTTTTTCATTGTCTTCATTCTGTGGAAAGAAGATATAAAAGGAGCACTGATACCATTAGCAATATGACTGTTGCTGAATGGATTTTTAATCTAACAAGTGCAACACGTTACTCCAGTTTCTGTCTAAGTCCTACCTAGAGCTTGCAGGATATCCCTTCTCCTGACCCCTTGTAATATGTAAATCCAATAGCATTACCAAAACACAGGTGCTGGGTCACCAGGTTGTGGTAACACCCATCATGGAACTGGGAGTCATAACAGTACACAGATTGCTGCCTCTACAATTAAGCAGCTCCAAGCCCTAAGTGGGACTTGGACTGGAACTGCTGCTGAATAGCAAAACTCATGACCTGCCAGAGGTCAGGGATGCCTCCACTGTTGTCTGTTTCCTCCAAGGACTGAGGGAGCGATTCATGTTCTTTTAGGCAAAGCTGGAATCTAGGTTATTTTTATTGTACTGTGTGCTAATAAATGAGGATTTGACCCAATCTGCAGAAGGTCCAGGTGACTAAAAAGTCCATGTAACTGAGAATTCTAGAAATTCATTGTAACTGTAAGCTATGGTAAGTGCTAGAAGTTCTGAAAAAAACTATAAGCTACACTGATTGCTAACATTTTATGTAATAGTACATCCCTGACTATAATCACAATCCTGTGGGCAGCCCTCTTTCTTCCAACAATCCCTAAAGAGCCTCTCTAACCTCTGTAGTGTTGGGTGGCAGCATGGCTGAGCAGAAGCATATATTCAAGAAATGCAAGAAGGACAAAGCCTTCTCTCCTTCACATCTCTCAAGAGAATTATTATTCTAATATGCTTCGACAGAGCAGATGTTCTGCTCCTCTTTCTGCCATGACCTTCACAGATTTCAAGAGAGCAGAAAAAAATAGGAGTTAGGAACAGCACCCTCTCCACACCACTACCCCATTTCCTTACCCATCCACCCCCCAATAAATAATTAAATAATCTTCCCATGCTGTTCTAGCACATTTTAAAGCTTTTAAAGCAACATTTTAAAGCTTTTTTTTTTTTTTTCTTTAAAAAAAAAAAAAAAAAGCTTTTAAAGAAACAGGGTATAGGCTTTTTAAAAAAATATACACAGTGACGAAAGGCTGAGTTTTACCTCACTGGCTATCAGTTGTCACAGCTTCTTACAAAAGATTGTTTTCTGTTTCAAGGTTGGTAAGAGCAGTTAAAACAAGTGAATTAATAAAAAAAGGTTTAGAAAGTACCCTGAGAACATCTCTTTCATTTTCACACACCCACAGCTTGCAACTATATTCACAGGGTTAATTTACATCATCCCATAGATTGAGCAAATTTTGTATGCTGCAATATCAAACTTTTAGTTTATGTCCCACAGCTGACATTTAAAGCTATTATAATGAATATTTTTATGATCCGTACATGCCTCCCTTCCTTTGTTCATTCATGTGTATAGGTGATGTATAAAATCATTTCTGATTCAGCAAATTGGAGTTGCATAATGGTGTGTTGAAACACTGCATCAGAAATATGAGCAGGCACCAATGGAAGGCAAGATGCAACAGTCTGAAATTTGTTACCTCTGTTCATCCCGGCAAAATGTTGATAAAAAAGGGAATCAGCTTGAAATCATATTTTTAATGGGATGTGCATTCTCTCAAAACACAGGAAGGAAAAATCATGCAGAAACAAAGTGGTAATTATTTTTTTCATATATTTTATTAGCTTTCATACATATTATTATTGAGTTTTTTTTTCTTCATCATGTGCATAACCCTAGTGCCCATTTCAACAAGTGCTAAAAAAAAAAAAAAAAAAAAAAAAAAAAAAAGGAAAAGAGGACAAATCCTTTTTTATCTTCATGAGCACCCAGAGCCTTGTAAAATCATATCTACTGTAACCAGCCAAAGTTGCTATGGCTAATTCATAGTTCAAGAGGAATAGAAGACAGACTAGGACTTGGAGAGGGTGTGACTGCAAACATCCTAGTAGGTTGATGGAAGAGGAATGACTAAATTCTGAGAAAAGCTACCATTTAAATCACTGCCAACAAAAGTTTCAGTTGCCAGAGTTGCTGCTCTTCTCTTTCCCCGCTGGATAAGTCCATGTATGAAAATAAAATAGACATTGTAATTAATCAGTATTGAATCTGATTTTATATCTTCCTATATGAGCCTAAGTCTATGAGTGATGAATGTATGCATAGGACAAAGCTGCACCAGACTTGTATTAGAACTGGGCGTATAAATAAATTTCTAAAGAATATATTCAATGGATTTAAAGCCTAAACAGCTAAGAATGTATAACAACTATGGAAAGATCTCCTTTAGATTGTTCACTGCAAAACTTGAAAGACCCAGTCAAGTTCAGTGTAGTCAGTGTAAAGCAGTATGTTATGCCTCATATTATGTAGTAGTGAGAGATAAGGCACTTAAAATCACTCACCACATGCTAACTGTAAAATACTTTACATTAAAATGCAAAGCTGCTATCAGTGTTGCTTTACCAAGGCACCTACCTTTATTAAATAGTTTTCAGATTGTCTAGAACAAATATCATTGTAGATAGCCCCAAAGACATAGGTAATTGAAGCTTTGACCTGACTGTGTGATGCTGATATAGCAGGTTGTATATGGGTAAGCATGCCCATGTAAGCAAGCCCCAGTTACATACTGAATGGTATGTAACTACCATGCACAATTCTATTCACAAAAGTGGAATTATGAGTCAGAGCAAAAATTACAGTCATGTAGATTTCTGAATGTGGCAAGTCTTGCAAAGCTTATAGGCTTGATTTGCATAATTAGCTTGTTCTTACACAATGTTCTCCATACTGTGCTGGTATAAAACTGCATGTACCAGCACATCATTTTTTGGCACAAGAACTGTGCAGTGATAAATAAAAATTCACAGTATTTTTTACGCTAGATATTTAAACAAAAGCAGAGTGAAGCTGCTCTCACAAAATTAAAGAATCAGAGAGATCCTCTGGTATCGCATAACAAAAAGAACAAAGTTTATGTTGCAGCTTTTCCTTACACAGTCTCTTTTGTGCTCATCTGTCAATTATTAATACTGCTACTGTACTGTGAAGTTTGATACAGACCAGCCAACATGATTCTACACACGAGAGAACTCACATCACCAGTCACCATACAAGGATGGCTTCCCTAAGAAACGGGGTTTCTAAAACAGATCAAAGACTAATTCACACTGGAGTATGATGCTGGAGATTTTAAAGGTTCATATTATATTTCTTGGGTATTTTATACAATAAAGAAAGCCAAAGGGAAAGGAATACTATTTTTAAAAATTACCCCTGTTGTTATTTGCCTAATAAATTCAGTAGTCTGAGTGTCTTCTAACATGTCAAAGATCACAATAACAGATCTAGTCAATACCTTTGTGTCAACACCTTCAAATAAATCAACTCGATTAATTGGCACAGAAAGATTATTTGGCTCACTATAAATGTGAATAAAGGTGAACATTCTGATTTTTCAACGTATCACATAATATTGTTAAGGACCTCGGCCTTCTCCATGTCTGCTGTCATTAATTATCCCATCTTTTTATCAGAGGGGTACACTCTCTTCACTCTTCCCTTTCTGGCTAATGTACCTGTAGAATACCTTCCTGTTATTCTTTGCATATTGAACTTTGCCAAGTTCAGCTACATCTGTGCCTTGGTTTTCCTGATCCCATCCCTGTACTCTTCCCAGGACATATGTCCCTGCTCCCACTGCTTATGCGTTTCCTTCTTACACTTCAGTTTGACCAGTAGGTGATTACTCAGCCATACTGGTTTCCTGTCTTCCCTGCTTGATTTGTTGCACGTGGGAACCGATACCTCTTGTGCTCTATGAAAAGTGTCCTTAAAGAGCTGCCATCAGTTAATTTATCTCTAAGGACAATTTCCCAGGGAATATCATCCACTAGTTCTTTAAACTACTGAAAGTTTGCTATCCTAAAATTCAGGATCCTGACTCTTTGCCAGGCCCATATCTCTCAAGGTTACACACTCCACCCATGGAGTAATCACTGCAGCCCAGCCTGCATCTAATCTTGATCTCTTTAATCAGTTCACCTGATGGTGATCACCAGGTCCAGTAATACTTCTCCTCTGGCTGTTGCATGACATATCACACAAAAAGCCAAATCATCACTCTAGCATCTTCCCCACTTTATTCCCCTGTGTCCATGTGACCACTTGCACTCAAAAGTTCGTTAGAAAGCTCCTTCCTGGCTCTTGATTTTGCTGCAAACAGGCAAAGCTGTCATATTCAGTACCAAACACATTGTTGAGAACCAGGGAATTAGCAAGTTGGCTTCGTTCAGCCTCTACTCCAGCTTTTACATTTCAGAGTCTACCAGGTAGTTGACAGAATGAGCACTGTGTAAGAGTGGAAGCACTAAGACATCACATACCAGTTTCCAGCTGGCTCTTACAGCAGTATCATAAAAGTTGCCACTTTCTATTGCACAAGCATCTGTAGTCTTTTCAACAATTTCATTGTTTCTCAGTCAGAGTTTGTCTGACTTCTGCATACAAGTATCCAGCCTCTAGTACTCAAGGCACATTGTTGTCTTATTTTAGGTGGCAGTAATGACCACAGAGGGGGAACAGAGCACTTTCATCATTTTAAAATGCTTTGTTCTGGCCCCAGAGACATATCACCAATCTTCTCAAACTCTACAGCATATGCACAAGGCATGTTCCTTAAGAGCAATTTCCTCAAGAAGGATGTCAAGAAACAGCATCAGAACAATTGACTTAGGCTTGGCACACCATTTTCTCGCACCTGGTTGAGACTGAAGCAAGAACAGGCTCAGAAGTACAACTTAACGGTGCCTAAGGTAATGGTTTAGATATTATATCAATCTTGTTCTTGCAATTATCACTAAACATTGTATCTGAGATTTAGAAAGGACAACTAAAATGGGGATAGAACTCCTACTCAAGGAGTAAGCTGAGAACCCAGCAAGAAACCCCCTAAATTAGAGGCCAGCTCTGTCACTCTTGAATTCTTTTTAGCACTGTGGTACAACTTCCAAGGAGAGAGGAACACGACACCACCCAGACCGCAGGTAGGAGAGGGGTGGGCATCATAGCTTTGAATCCCTTTGGCTAGGGAGAGAATTGAACCTAGGCAATTCTTGTGGCATAGCAACTGCATATTGGTTCACACATAACCACTCTCATGAAAAAGTGGAGAAACACCTCTTTTATCCATTTTAGAAAGAAAACAAACATACACATTATTTGAAAAGCACAGAATGTCAAGGTTGTTTCAAGCATGCCTATGGGATTAGGCCCCTCAGGCAATATGGCAGAGAGGAAAAACTAATATGCTCCACCCTTAAGTGGATGATAAGAGGAAAATTGCTTGGTGAGACACTTCTGTACATGCACAGAAGTATAACTCAGCATTTGAAGAGCTTTAGAATAACAGCAGAACCTACTGAGCCAGATACAAGCAACACTTGAAGATATTTTAGGTGGGAGACTAGGACATAGCTCCATATGGCATCCAACTTTATTGGAAAAGTTGTCTATTTCTTGTTGATTGCCCCATAACAGATATTTATTATATATACTTTGTGACTTCCTTCATGTCAAAGTTGTCCTCCAGTCAATTATTTAAGAGTTTATGAAATAACACTGAAGAACTCCAGTAATATTTTGCAAGGGCAGGTGGAAAGAGGAGTCAATGAACAAGTCTAATATGGGACTATTTTTTTCCTTTGGAAGAGAGAGGTCAGGGCTTTCATTTTTTATTTTTTCCCCCCCTCAAAAGTCTCTGGACTCCATAGTTTCAGTTATTCAGGAGGGCAACACCTTGAAACAAACATTTTTGTTTAACAACAAATCAAATAACTACGAATTTAAATCTACCAGAAATGACTGGAATAAGGCAAAGAAACTTTGAGGATGCAGAAACAGTGGGGTGTACAAGCTGAACTCTGTCAGGCTTTTAGTTCCCATTATTTCAATTAAACTTTGAAACCCTATGAGAATCTGGGAATAGGATTGTTGTATAACAAAAAGCACACTACATAACCTGCATGACACATCATATTTAAATGAGCACAATTCATTTCCTAACAAATGTGTCACGTTTCTTTGGCTCTACAGTTCTTGCAACCCTCCTTGCTGTTAGAGCCCTCTGAAGGCTGATATTTGTTTACTGTATAACAGGGTGGCCATCATTGACTTGTGGGGAAAGGATCCTCTGAGATACCCCTGGGAATCTGACAATTTTGGTGTATCTGTATAAGAAAAAACAGTACTAGCAAAATCTTAGCATAAACTCATGAAGAAAGCAGTATTCTGCAAACTGCTTCCCCGATTTCCTTCCTTCTTCGAGGCATTCCAGATTACACACAGTGCCTTTCGGGGAACATTAAGTTTATGAAGAACTTTGAATGCCAAACTAAGTGGCTTGCCAACTGCTCACCAGGAATTGCCCCAAACTCCTGAAGTTTGTGAACTATGTTAGAACTAGGCAAAGCTACACCAGCTTCATGCATGTTAATAGCCTTTACGAAACAGGTAAAGAGCGAAATCAATATTGACACAGAGCCCACTACAGGATCAGTTAAGGAGACAAATATTTTAATTAAAAGGAGGTTGCAAGACTGACTCAATCAATTAATACATTCAGACAAGTAGAACACTACCAAAATGAAATGAATAATCACATTGATTCAGAGACTGAAATGAGGAAGAACTGTTTTGTGCCAGTCTTGTCTTTAGAGAATTTCAGCAGGACCCAAGATCACCACGGCTTTTAAGTCTCACTAGTAATACAGCATAGGGATCCTTAATACTTAAATTACCTTCACCAGGACGTGCATTTTATGATGTCTTCATATTTTAACAAGTAGAGGAGGCACAGAAACCCCTGCATTCATCTTAAGACGTTGCTATCTCTTAAACACTTCTTATAAAATGTTACTGCTGTTACACATAACTGTGGATAACTGACCTAGGCTTTAGAAAAACAGAATTATTTTAGGTAGTAGTTAAAAGGGATTTTCAAATTACACTCAAAGCAGTTTCTGAGTAACTGTATGTTTTAATCTAAATCCTTTTCAATGATATCTGTTGGCTATTTTTAGGAAATAAACAAATGAGTGCTATTAGTACCTGCACACGCAAGTTGTAAATAAATAAAAAAAGCGGAGATGTTCTTAAAAAAAAGTCCAAACTCCTTCTGCTTTTTCCTCTTGGAATCTTTAACTTATGGACTTGGTAATATTTGTCACTTAGAAGAACACTGACATTGTCTGTAGCTTGTAATGCATACAATTTGTTCCTCAATGGGTTGCAGATGTGTCTGCTTGTCCACAGTGATATTTCACTTTAAGGTCTTTTATGTTTTCCTCTTCTGAGTGGTTAGTCCACTGAGAACCTGAGGCACAGAGTTCTGGATTTGAATGGCAGAAGAGAAGAATTCCTTTTCTTCCACTTGGTCTTTGCTCTTGCAGGTATGTTGTCTACTTATTTGGCATTACAGACTGCATTCACAGTTTTAGGTCAGTTAGGTAAATACACTACAGTACAGGTTCTTCTAGTGTGGCTCAGTTGTCTCATAATAGACTATATTTGTTATAATTCATTTTAGAAAGTGACATCATTCAATAGTTCCTTTGCAAGGTCAGCAAGAATAATCAGAGGTCATATGCTCTTTCTAAAGCAGATATGAGCAATCTAAAAATCATGAGGTAATTAATTGTTATTCTTAGATTTCTTTTTCCCTTTATTCTAGCTTTTCCAAATAACCATGTTATCATTGCTCAGCTGTTATTGCCTTCTTTTTGTTTTTGTCCTGCTACTAACTGATGTCCACCTCTGTTCTTTCATACATCCTCTATTTTGTCTCAGCTCTAGACCTACTGTGCCTTCCACACAGGTTGTCATTAAGCATTCCACTAGCAGAAAATGCACAGGACCATACGTAGGGAGGGGCTAGGTCCTTCTTGGGGCCAAGCAGCTAAGTACAGGGTACAAAACCTGTTTTGTTTGGAAGTTTGGAAGGGAGAGATGAGCTGGTTCCTGGAGATGCTGAAGTAGAGGAAAGTTTTGTGAGAACCAGAGAGGCCTGCATGGAATGAGAGTTTGATTTACAGGTATGATTTAATTGTTTTTTCTGGATACAGGAAACTTAGTTGCCTAACAGCCTAGGTATGCAGATTCCCATATGTCCTTGAAATCACTTGGAAATAAGTATTTTGATAAAAATTAATACATATAAAAGTCAATAAAAGCAAATATAGGACCCTATATAACCTTGTTACCTGGAACCACTCCTCAGTGCCTAGGTTCCTGAGTCTCATGCAGAGCTGGTCTACTGAAATTAAGTTTTAGAAGTAGTCTAACATCAGCAAAAATGTATAAAGCATCAAATCAGAAAGCTAATCAGACAGCACAGTCACCACTCAATTAAATACATGTATTTATACATATAAATAATACATACTATACAGACTTTTTGGACTGTATTTGAACTAGCTATTTTAGGTGTGAAACTTAGCATCCAGTTATCTACTTCCCTATGCAATCCATGAGCAGTACAATTTATAACACTAAATTTCACTAGTTAGAACAAGTAGTGCACATATGATCACTAGTGCTGGCAACATACCCCGGACCATCTTGTTTTTTGTATACCTATTTTATCTGTTCTAGAACATCCTCTAAAGATCATCCCTAATGTGTTCTGACTTCCTGCAGTTTGATTTGTCCTATCCATTTTCACTGAGCCACTAAGCCAAAACCACTATGAATTTCCATTTAAATTTTCCCATAAGCAAGAAGCTGGGTGGCTTTTATCCCCCACCTACACAGTAAATTGGCCAAGCTGATTCAAGAGCTACTTCTCCCAAATTTAAATAGCTACTTCAACATGACCCTGAATGCTGAGTTTGAGAGCAGTACAAAATAGAAATATTGTGGTTCAGAACAAGGGAAAAAAAAAAAAAAAAAAAAAAAAAAAAAAAAAAGGTATCTTTAATCCATTCCCCACCCCTTTCTTTCTGAAAGTAGCTTTGCCCAGCTCCCAGGTTCCTATGCCAAAAGCCACAGACACTCTGTTTGTCTGCACTGACTCTTTGCAGCAGCTGTCTGGTGAAGAGGTTCCCTCTGAGAGCTGCCAGTTTCTATCCATGCAGATAGGCTTCAAGCCAGTGTTCCCCAGACTCCTTCAGTGAGCTGCCAGAAGAGAAATTAAAACACAACACTTATGGAGAAGCACTATTCGGCTTCAGGGAGACAAATTGCAAACAGTAGCAGTTCGGAGGGGAAGAATATACTTGCTAAAGGAATTAAGATGGTTTGAAATGGGGAAAACATGGAAAAATAGATTAAAATTGCATTGAGAGACTTCTTCTAGAAACAGGAGAACTGGGAAGAATATAGTTATTACAACATATGAGTGGAATAAGCTGTGTCAGAGACAGCAGCAGTGCCTGGAAAGGCTCTAATATACTGTGCCTGAGCTAACAAAGCAGAATCTGGGCTCTGGATAACACCAGACATTTCTCCTGTTCCTGACAGGTGGCATATGCAGCAAGGTGTGGTGGAAGGGGAGCTCAAACAATTCCTTCCTATTAAGGGAGTATCTCTCCTGGCTTCCCTGAGTGGGCTTGACAGTTTTAATCCCAGGCATTATGCTAAATACCTAGCAAACATTTTTAAACAGAATAAAAAAGCACATGACAGATACATGGAATGTTGTTTCCTTAACAGAAACAGCACTTCTATATATAAAGATGCCTGTACCACGGCTGAGGGCTGAAACACTGTATGATTGGACCTAATACTGGGCATTCTCTCAATGAGATCATGGCCTCTCTCTTCATCTTATCAGCTGAAGTTAAAAGTGCTTTAAGGAAAAAATAAATATGTTTGATCACTCCACGGATATCAATTTAAAATGGTTGCTTATGTGCACGTCCCTCACTTGCATGCTATTACAGAGCAAAACTCTTGTGTTAGTTAATTGATACTTACTGCAAAATATCTACAAAGGCTCCAAGTAAAGTCTTGCTTTTATACTCAATGCCATGCTTGTCACAAAGGGCTTTCACAAGAGGAGCTGCTTTCCAGTAGTTATGTCGAGGCATTGTGGGGAAAAGGCTGCAGAATTGAATAAGATACAGCTATTGTAGGGCTTAGCTTGCACCATGCCCTGGTCACACTGTTCAAAGCACTTCCCAGCCATCCCCCAAAATGAGAGCAAAGGATCTTCTGATGAATATGGTTTCACGTGAGACTACAAGACTTTTATCACTTCTAAGTGCCCCATATTATTCCCACTAATCATACTCACTGGTGTTCAATTTGAAAGTTCAAGTGCCCAGTGAACCAGTCATTGAACAGAGATTGGTTCACATTGCACGTTGCATGGAGCTGGGAGGAAAAGAGACATGATTTAGCTATAATATTATTTTTCTGAAAATCCAGATAATTGAACCCCAGCAATCATTTCCCATCCTTATCTAGCATAAAAGGCAACTCAGTGTCAGGGATCATTACCTTCATTGCCCTTAAGAATTAAAGAAAATCTAGATTGAAATGGATCATTAAGATATAGGTTAATTTGGTTCTTGGCTCAGGAATAGCTTCTTCACTGACATGCACATAGGCCTGAATGTGATTCGTTTAAGAGCTTCTCCTCGCTTCTTTCATTTGGATAGAAAGAAAAGATGCCTAAGAAGAAGAAACAAAAAACACTCTTCTGGACTCCTCCAACTCGTACAAGTGGAATCAAATTGAAAAATATGAGGACAAAATCTGTGTACACATGGCAGATGAGCTTCTTCTCCAACAACTTACACATCTTCAGTCTGAAATCTGCACCTGAGCTCTTCAGTTAAGAATCCCTTTGGCATCAATGGAGAAAAATAGAAATTTCTGTGGTGCCATTACTCTGATCTGTTTTAGATGTATATTTCAGGGCAAGATGAATCATGCTGTAGAAATGCTCATTTTCTTCAATTAATGTTACAAGTATTCAGATGTAGACATTCAGGACAGGTCAGATGAATACCAATCTTTGTCTTTTCCCCTTATTGTATGCTTAAAACCCATTCTGCAGGATTATACTGCTTTAAGCAGCATAGATGCCTTGTATAAATAAGTTGTATTTACATACTCATTTTTATCAGACCTAAATTTTGTCAGATTTATCTGCAGAAGACCTGTTACCTGCATATTCAAAAATAAAAGGTATCTAATTACAGTTTGCTTCTCTTTAGCTGGCCTAAAAAGATTGATTCAAAGTTCTGTCACTGTCAGCACTTTTTCATGATGTTACCAAAGGGAGAAGTGTTGTGAAAGATGTGTCAAAAGCATTCAGTGAGGGGTGGGGGGGGAAAGACGTTTCTTAAATCTATATGTCCTATTTTCCATCTTAAGAGTTTGAAAGTTTTTGACTACTACAGAAATATACAGCTGAATGCAGAAAACAGCAATGACAAACTTCATTAAGAAAGCATTAATGTTAGCTATGAGAAGAACAATATTATCTTTGTCCTATAATTCAGAACAGATTGAGTTTCCAGAAGAAAGGAGATTCTCACCTGAGTAGATACCCAGTCTTTGTTCTTATCATAATCAATGTTCATTGGAATGTGATTCATCTGCGAGACCCAAATAAACCACGTACTCTCTAGATACCTGACCAGATAAACACAGGGACACATTTATAGTACCTCTAATCCCATCCAAACTTGTCATTAAAATACAGTTAGGCAACTGACACAAAAGGGCCAGGGAGTAGGGTGGGGGGGAGAAGCTTGCCTTCCACTGGCAGTTACTAAGAAGGCCCCAAAAATCAGTTGCCTGAAAATACTTATCTATCTAGCCTCTTAGGTCTTGTCTTATGTAACAGGGCACTTATACATAATTCAGTATTTTCTGTTCCCTTCCTTTCCCTCCTCTTAGGAGTTGCCTCCCAACTTTTGAGAGCTACTAAATCTGTAGTTGCAGACGGCCCTGAGCAGCCTTCCCTCCACCTCCAATTTGTAGTGTTTTTCTTGGCTCACTATTTGTTTCTGTGAAAAAATACAATTTCGTGAAGCCTGACTAGTATGCATAGTATGACTAAGGTTTATTGATTTCCATTCGTGCTCATTATTATTTACTGATATTAGTTGTGGGGACTTTGGGTATGCTGTGTGTTACCTGGACATCCAGTAATACACCATGAAATTGCTAAATCCCATTAAAGGAACATACATGAGACAAACTCGGATGTTGAAAGACACAACCAATAACAGTTCCTGTATTAAAAGAAAAAAAAAAAAGCCTTTGTTGAGGAAGTCCCTCTGTCCCTCCAATTCCTCCTCTTCTCTTCACTTGAACTGCAGCATTAAATACATTCTTTGTGCAATCAAGAAGTAACATCATCATTCTGCCTCCTGAGTGTATCCCCGAAATATTCCCATATCCCCCACTTTACCATCAGTAACTAAACACCAGCAAACAGACCTGTAATCCCACTCTATCTAGGTCTGATAACTTTCTGCTATCTTTTATTCTGCTGCAGAAAGCCTCAACCCAAAAAGTCACTCCAGACTTGTTGAGAGAGTGGCATTCCTGCTGCAGCAAGTCTCATATCAGCCTTTTCTACCCCAGACCCCACAGTCACCTCAGCTGAAGGGTGATGTAGCCGCATAGCAGTGTTGTAGGTCAACACTAAGGGGCAGCTAAGCACCACACAGCCCCTTGCTCACTCCCAGTAGATGGGGTAAGAGGAAAGGAAGAATAAAAGCAAGAAAACTTGTAGGGAGAGATAAATATTGCTTAATATATGAAGAATTGGTAGACAGAAAAAATACAACACAAAGCAAGTGATGCAAAAACAATCACTCGCTATCTCCTACAGGTAGCCTGACATCCAGCCTGTTCCCAAGCAAAAGATGGCTAAGCCTCTAAGCCCCTTCTTCTCCCTTTTATTGCTGAGCATAACATTTTATGGCATGGAATATCTCTTTGGTTAGTTTGGGTGATCTGCCTGGTTATCTTGCACTAGTCACTGGTGGGTGTGGGGGGATGAGGGGCAGATTGAGAAACAGAGAAATCCCTGATGCTGTGCAGAAGCTGTTTAGCCATAGCTAAAAATGTTAGTGTGTTATCAGCATTTTTGTCACAAATCTGAAACACAGTACTACATGATCTGCTATGAAGAAAATTAACTCCATCCCAATCAAATACAGTACAAGTGGCAACATTGGTTGAAAGATTTCTAGTCAGTGCAAGCAGTGCTTACCAACCACTTTTTCCTCTTGATTGCGAAGTAGAATATAGACAGCTGGAAGAAGGGTACAAGGGCAAGTGGGGCCAGTACTGAAGGAAAGAATGAAAGCAGAAAATCTTTTATAACACTCTATCATAAATCTTACAGAAAGCATTTTTTCTTTCACTGCAAAGAAGGATCTTTCTCCCATTTATGCTAACCTTTCTGTTCCTATATAAGCTGTTCCTCTTCTCATTCCAGCATCCATCACCTCTTCTTTTCTTTCCCATCCAGTTTTCTTTCCCATCCCTTTCTTCCTCACACCTGATTAACCCTTTTATGGTACTCAACATCACATAATCAGGGGCAGTTACTCCTTACATGAAGTGTCCTTAATGTGATTGTCCCTGAAGCTGTGACTTTAATGGGAGTATCTTTAATTTTGGGAAGGAAATGCAGGTGTGATTATTGGGTGGGGTTCCTACAGCACTCCAAGAAAGCAGAAATACTCACAGATGAAATATTTATGCTGATAATTGTAAGGCATGAACTTCTTCTTTTTTTTTCCAAGCTGGGAAAAAAAAAAAAAAAAAAAAAAAAAAGACATTGTAGTGGGCTAGTTTGAGAACTGAGACACTTCATGAGATATTCCTTATTCCTGTATAACAAACTTATTTAACATACCACTTAAATCTGCCTAATCCTACCTCTCTTATTGAAAAGTAGGTACTGAACTTCCAAAGCAGTACCTCAGCAGGAGAGAAACAGATTTCATATGAGCCTCTACATCCAGATATCAATACATGCAGATGTCAGAACACAGCAATTTTTTTAGGAAGAGTTCCAAAACTCATGATAGGATAGAAAAATACTCAAAAATAACAAAAATGCTAAGAAGGCATTTGAACTTTGCAAGGGAAGCTTTTGGTGATGCTGATGAACATCCCAGGTTTTTGAGTGGTAAAGAAGATAGTGGTCAGAAAATACATAAGAATTAGGATGTTATCCTATAATGACTAAAATCATTTCTACAAGATCCAAGTAGTAAATACTCTATAAAGGCATCTGCCTTTTTGTCGAATATTTTAACTTCATGAAACAGCAAAGAGATTAAATATTTGTATAGCATAAGTACTTTTATTGCTTCACAGTGTTTTTTCTTCCACTATTCACACAAAAGAATTCTTGACATCATCTGCAATTTTTGTGCTCCTTATTCTTCAAAGGACAAAATAATGAGGTAGAGCAAACTATTTCCATAGCTCCCCTGTTACTGAGAAAAAAAATCAAAAATATTTACACTAGATCCAAGCAACTGAAACCAACCAAATTTAACTAAATTAAACCACTGAAATCCATTTTGCCCATCCACAGTGTGTCTGACTCATTTCTGTTAAAAGCAGAAAGAGATGAGAACTAATTTCCTACACTTTCATTCTAGATACTGCATGTTCATGCTAATATACAGCCATGAAAGATCTTTCAGAAGATAACTGACTAAATTCTTCCAGGTTTCAGCTAACAGTTTTCTATGAATAAATACTTTGTATAAGCTCTCTTCCCAGGAGCCTGTCTGAGACAGTGGAGCTGGAATTTTCTACATGCATTGGAGAACTGCAATTTCTTTGCTTATTACTAGCTGAAGGAGAAAGACACATAATTTAAAGAGGATGTTTTAAGTTTAGCTAACCAAGAGGTCCTTTCTTCGCCCTGTGAGTAAACAGAATTGCTGGGAAAGAAAAGATAAAGAGACCTTATTTATCCTAATGATATCTCAAATCACAGGAATGAGGGGGAGCAGTGTTCATGTTTTTAATTTTTATGAAAGTAAAAAATTTATTATTAAGAAAGAATTTGCTATAGTGGTGCAAAGCAGCTCCCACAACCAAAAAGACCACCACAAGGGAACATCTGACTATCTACAATATCACTGACAACATCTAACAATAATCAAGTGGACTGATTCATTCTTTGGAAGTGTTTCAAGGTGCTTACCATACTCTTCTAGCAACATAGAGAACTTAAGTACTGATTTTAAGACTTTACTTCCCAGGACCTAGTGCCTAAGCACCATGATAACCAGGTCTGAGGTAGGTGCTTAAGTTAGATACATCAAACTGGAACCTTGGCATGAATGATAGACCAACAGATAGAACGGATAGACCATGAGACTGTCAGACCTTCAAACATTTTGGAAATTATCACAGGTTTAGGCAGAAAGTGACAATCCGTGTTTTTATCCATGTTTTTAATCCATGTTTTTATACTTCAGTCTATAGCTTTCTGTCTTTAAAATCTTTTATGGCATAGTCTTTTTGACTATTTGCTTCTCCAGGCTATAACTTAGCATTGTCCAGATTCCCCCACGCTCACCTCCACTGAGAGTGTCTTTCCCAAGCTGAACAAGAGAGGGTGCATATTGAGATCAGGGTCTTTGCGGAAGCAGTTGGGCTTGGCATGGTGCTGGTTGTGGAGATGATTCCACCAGCTAGCAGGTAACCCCTGCAGGAAAAGTCAAAGACCAGGAATTCAAATTCAAACAGTATCAGCAATTCCATCGCTATTTATTCACCTGTTATTGAATGTTGCACTGCACTTTCCTCACAAGTAGTGCTGCCTGAAAGCAGGGACACTCCCATTCATTGCTTCGACCAGATTAGCCCCAGAGAATATTCCCACAGTGAGGCAATACCTTCAGAACATTTATCACAATGATCTGCAGCAGACGATTCCATTTAGGCTTCCTGAAGACAGAGCAGTGTCCCAGATCATGTTGGAACCAGCCCATCTGGATCTAGAAGACAATAGGATAACCAGAGAAACTGAATCACAGCAGTGTTGTATTAATTTGCTCATGGGAGCCTCTGTAACTCCACAGCGTTGGTTCATCTCCCTTCTGCTTTGAGGAAGAAACACCACTTGCAGTCTTATCTGCTCAGTGCTGAGAACTTCCTTTCTGGCCACTGTCCATCAAAGCTGCTCAATGCCAGATATGGATTTTATTGTAGCAGCAAAGCAACATTACAATTAATTACATTACAAATAATTACATTAATATGGCTGTTACAGCATATGCATATGACTACCGTTGCAAATATATACAATTTACAAGTAACCATCTAGAAAGTGTAAGACTTTCTAAATCCAGAGCTTCCACTCATTTCATGAATGGATGGACAAACAGAGGGTTTCAGCACTACTAAGGAAGTCTTGCTTTCCTCTCACCCTCCAACTTCTCTCACCCAAGGGCCATAGAGTCCTGTTTCCTCCTTTCCTACTCTGACCCTGGCATGTTTCATGCCTTTCTATGAATTGAATTAGTTTAGTAATCCAGCAGAAAACTCTTCAGGGCTAGCAAGTGGAGTCAGCTCCTGAAGGACCCAACAAACACCAGAGCCATCAGACAATAAGCAGAACATGGAGCCGGAAGAGGAACTGGGAATGAATGCTGCCTCTTCTCTCTAGTGTGAGTGATTAGATCAGCTCATCTCATCTTGTGAAACTGCCAGCTCAACCTCACAGCACCCCACCAGCCATGGTGAGCAGCTTGTCAGCAAACCTAGACTTGCTTGAAGCAATGAAAATTGTGATGTAGAACATGGCTGTTGTCTTCAGACAGCTTATTAGATCTAAGAGGAGGCAATAAAGTGATGACTGGAATCTATTTCATTCTCTCCATCTTGAATAAATGACATATCTGCGCTGATGAACTGCTGTCAGTGTTTTACCTGAGCAATGGTGAAGAATGCCATGCCAACAAGGAAGGGCACTAAGGATATCCCAAAGTACCAGATCATGAGCCAGGATGCAATGTCCAATACCAGGAGGTGAAGAAAAATCATGAAGAAAAAGGTGTAATTTGGCTTCAGAAGTCCCATCTTCTCAATAGTGCAGCGCAGCTCACGGAAGTCCTCTAGAAGTGATTTCTGTGGGTAAAGTGAGTATTAATGGACTAGCTACTTTAAAAACATAATGCAGCAGACACAGGAATCCCAGAGTAGCAATGGAACTCAGTGGAGATCTCTACCAGAAGGGTCTCTGCACAAGAATGAGCACGAGATCAATAGATATCAGCTTTGCTTTGGAATTGGAAAACAAGTTGCTGACGGGCTCTGTTAGTGAGACATCAGAGTAGGAAGAACCGAGAAGACATTGGCCATTTGTCACACCCAGGTGTGGATCTAGCTTTTCTGGAATAGCGCTGCATGTTTCCATGCGTGACTACTGGCAGCTACCTCCCCACCACCCAGCCTATGGCGCTGTGTCAGTTATGCCGTTTCAGAAATTATATCTGCTAGTCTGCTAGTCCTCTTTTTTTTTTTTTTTTTTTTTTTTTTTCTTTTCAGTTTCTCCTCCCCTCCTGAACCGCAATCCATTCCCACAGCTAGATTCTAGGACACTCACTTTTTTATTAGACTCAAAGCTGGGTTGATCTGGTGCCAGCTCCCCGATCAGCAGCGATTTCAAGTATTTTCTCACCAGAGCCTTGTCACTGTGAAATGCTATAAAGGCATCCTGATAAATACACAAACAAATGCAATAAGAAAAGTATACTGTTAAATGCCAGATGCTAAGCTTTTTTTTTTTTTTTTTTTTTTTTTTTTTTTTCCCAGATCAGTGATATAATACATGATCCTGATTTCATTTTTTTTTTTTTTTCAGAGACCTTCAGATAGTTGTTCCTTTAGTTCCTTGCCATCAACAGGAGCTAGGTCCAAGTAAGCTGGAAAAGTTTCAAGAAACTAGATGGCATAAAATCATCTGGGTGAGGCTGGTAATAAGCATGAACATGTTTGATGGAAAACTATTTGCAGAGGGAACATGCTCTTTCATCTGTTAGTTTCAACACAGTCCTTCCTTAGAAGGCTTCAGCCAGCAGCCCTGCCCTATGGATAGGACTCAGGAATATGAAAACACATCAGTGAATGATGTGTCTCTTTGCCATGCTTAGAATACAATGATGTTTTTGAAATCCTGTCTTTATTACACTAGGGCCAAATGAAATGTATGCTGAAGTTCCATACACAGCAGGAATAACTGGTTATCTCTTACAGTTCCTTCTTTTCAGGATAATTGATATCCTGGGCAATTGAATTACACCAGTGACGCCAACTGATCTGTTCAAGAACCATTCGTAGTACCAGTTTCAAAATAAAATATAAAATATAGAATATTAATTAAAAAAAAAAAAAAATCACAGGAAACTCCAAACAAACCACTGCTCTTCTGTAACTCATCTCCTCAGTGAATGTTCTGGAAGAAAAGTGAAGACACTGACTGCACTCCTTTATCTTCCAGAAAGAGTAGCTACAGCAAAACCCTCAGTGTCTGACCACCCATGCTCATGCTTATTTTAGCTTTGATAATAAACGGGGGTGGTTGGTTAGTCAGGACAAAAACAAATCTGCACACTTCTGGACAAGAATAGGATTTCCCTCATGCAGTCATTCCTCTTGACTCTCTATTCACATAAGGTCCATCTTTGAGCATTATAGTCTAGAAGTCAGAGAAAAGTGACGTTTTGAACCAATGAGCTTTCAACAGACACCTAGTGGCCCTTTGTCAAGTTGAATAATCAGAAACCCTGTCCAGACCCATAGGTCTGGGGAAATCTTTCTGTTGTTTTTGTGCTCTTCATCCTGCAGTTTTTTGTATGTTTTTATGTAGGTTCCTCTTCCCAGGAATTCTAAAACTGAATAAAGCATTAAATATCTATACGGGAGCTTAAAAAAGGTGCCAGAGGCCTTTTATGTATAAGCTCCTATACACAATTTCATTATTACAGATCTGTATCAGAGAAATTAAAGTTTTTCTATCCTGCAACATGTTGTTTATCCTCTTTGCTCTTGGGTTCTGATTAACATCTTATGAGAGGTTAACTTTTAGGAAATCATTGGCAAGGCACCTGACCCCCAACATTTGACATCCACGTAATGCTCTGCAAAGCATATTGTCTATACAGGCAAAGTAATGCATATAGTGGAAGATAATTCTCACCATGTATATAAGATTATGAACTGTATTGGTCAACAGTACTTGGTAAAAAAATAAATAAATAAAAACCCTGGACTTTAGGCAATGTCATATACTAGATGAACTGTTGAGACATTTCCAGTCCTACTTTTATGTAGAAGTGTATATTTCTCAGAATATATGAACAATGGATTCAGTAGCATTTTAAAAACAAAGATAATAATAAAGTTTAGCTGAATAAAAAAAAAAATCAAAAACATGACAGAATGTCATCAAAATTAATAAATCCATGGTGCTGGATGACTGCATGTAGTTCTGGTCCTTCTGTCTTCAAAACAGTGTAGTATAACTATACACAGGCAACAAAGATGGTGAGAGTTCTGGAACAGATTTCTTACTGGAAGACTACCTTGGAAAAGAGGTAACAGGTTAAAGAGTTTTCAAAATCATGAGTAGCATTGAGAAAAGAATGGAAATATATTCACAATTTCAAAATATAAAATGATCAGGAATAGGGTTTAAAATGTACGAAAGTGAGGCACGATGAGGAAAAAACAGATTGTACTATTGTCACAAGAAATACCACAAGATCAAGGGTCATTCTTTGAACTCATTCGTACCAGACAAATTCACTGTTGATAACACCTATGTGTGTCTATAAAGCATGATAATCTAAACACAGTCTTGAGCTAGAGGTCCCTAGCAGTGGTGGCTGTAAAAGCTGGGAGCGCACAGCTTGGGGAAAAAAGCATTCTAAGTATTCCGTATTCCTAAGGGTGTATTCCTATTGCAAAAGTCCAGTAAAGGAAACAGCAGGAGACAGCAACAGGGATCACTAAAGCGGCTTGGTCTGTTTCGTCTTATGTTCTTAAGTCTGACAGCCTCAACGTTTGTCCCTATTGCTGCAGCAAGCTCATTACAGCATGGCACAAAACATCAGCTGGAAGGGTTATGTACATTTAAAATTGGCATAGTAATCTTTAAAAACACAGTTTTTGTGGAAAGAAAGACTTTTAGCATGGGCAGCATGCTTAACTCTTTTTAAAGACTATATGGAGTTGGTACACAAATTTTACTTGAAAAGAATGACAGAGAAGATTACAGGCTGGTTAGAGAGGTGACAGAGGCTGGTGGGCAAGATTGGTGCCCCTTCTTCAGCCAGCTTTTGATGCAGTACTGTTGGCAACCTCACATCATCCTATACAGATGCTTGACAGTGGACAAACAACCTTCCTTTTAGATCAATGCTGTATCTGGCAGCCTGTGAACCTACCAGAGCTAGAGAAAAAAAAAAAAACAAAGGAGACCCAGAAGTTTTTCTTCATTTAAGAACAGTAAGTATTTTTCTGCCTCATATTCAGCTAGGGTGAAAGGAATGATTTTTGAGTAATAACTGCTCTGATCCATTTTGGTCTATGAATTAGGAAATACTATCCTATTTTACAAACTGAAAACTGATGAATAATCAGCTTTCTTGAGTTAGAAAGTCTTTCATGACGAGAAAAAAATCTGGGTTCCCATACTGTAAATTTATGTCCTAATCCTGGTCATGCTTCTAATGCGCATATGACAATTCAGAAATTCAGTATCAACTTTTAGCAAATAGTCTAATTAAAATTTGTTATTTCTGTCAGTGAACAATAAATTAGAGAAATCCTGTAAATCAAAGGCTTTTGGAAATAATTCTGGAAAATCTACTTTCAGATAATTATTTGTAGATTTTTTTTCCTCATCTTATGCAGTCAAATGTCATTCTATTGATTTCTTGGTCATTTTTCCTGTATTTTACTTCTTTTTCTCCATCCTTTGAAATAGACATTTCGTCAAGACTCTGTTTTCCATCACCCACCAGTATAAAAAAAAACGTCCTTCCCTTGATGACCTGCTTTTCTCACTCCATTGCCCCCCCTCAAATTAATTTCTCTTTATGCTTGAATATTACCTCCTCCTTATTCACCACCTTCCTCTCTCTTTGAATTTCACTTGCTTATGCCATATCAACACTGCTCAGAGTCCACAGTGAGCATACCACCTCCCACCCTCTTCCCGTTCACACCGCTGCAACAGGAACACTTTTCAGGCACCTGGAAGACAGCCTGCCTGATCATGCCTGGTGGCAAGGCAACGTGTACAGCTATGTGCTGTTTACATCAGCAGGTAATGCACCCAAAGAGCTTTACAATTTGCATAGCTAGTAACTCTGACCTTGAGGGTAACCAGAATGGTATTTTTACAGACAGCACAGACATATCCACTACATTATCTGACCAAGCACAATGCCAACCAGCCCAGGTGTTCTCTGCTGCAGTCCCACCATGCCATCCTGCAATGGCACCACCTTTCTCCACTGTCACCCTACATCTTACCGTCGCATCTTGCCCAGCATAGTGGCTAATAACTCGGCTGCCTCCAGGGTGCAGTTTGGAAAACGTGCTGACATCGTAAACATTCCTGTCAATCACCAGCCACTGCTGCTGACTTTGGCCACGGCCATTGTGGATTTTGATCTCTTCCCAAGTGAGATGCTGTGGAAAGGCTGAAATGGGTTTTGCCTCCTTTTCAGTGGAGCCAGTTTGTGGAGCCATCTGCGCAGCCAGATGTACATTCAGCACTGAGATTAACTAGTCTAAGCTTTGCCACACTGCATCCAGACAGGTGAACCATGCCAGCCTACCCGTTATACAGTCCCACTGGTAACCACTCCCCATGCTTCTAGGGCTGGTAATTCCCCACCCCTCCATAGCTCCCTCCTCTTTCATGTTCGCACCAAACTCTGACACACCCTTAAATAAAAGCTGTTTCTTCTTGCCCTTTCTTAGTTGCCATTGGAAGATCTAATTACTCATAAGACCTGTAGGCTACATCATAGAAGACAAATATACGTAAGCAGAAACCTTTTAGGAAGATAATGTAGGAGTCTGTTATTCAGTTAAATGAGATGGCAATATAACAAATATATATATATTAATGACCTCCTTCATAGAGCATTAGGAACTGGATAAAGTAAACTCTTAACTTCTTTCCATAGTGCTTATTGAACATGGGGTTAGTCATAAGAGAAATCTGAGGAAGACTGTTGGCTGCTCTTCTGCAGGAAATATTCTCTGACCTTCTCAGAAAACTGAAGCACTATCAGCAGCCTGTAATGCTTGAATTCGTCATTAATGTCAATAAATCCTACATTTACCAGATTTACTGTGGAGCTTCATAATGCCGTAGCCAAAATATACGGCTGTAAAGGAGCCTGTGTGGTGAGCCAAATGTTACCACTAAATATGTCTGTTAACACACCTCATTCAACTGTAACTGTTATATTAGCTTGCAAATTAACACCACTTTGTATACAATTGTTCTCAGGGTGTCCTGAGAATATATATTGTGTATACTTCAGTTACTCAAGCATCTCATTATTCAAATAATTCATAAGTAAACAACAGATACTGGGGTTGAGACTAAACAACTCCTAACACCAAGTCTGTCTGTAGATTTGGAGTTTCTAAAACTTGGGCTGCAGGGTGTGCCCGAGTCTTCTGTCGGTGTCTGACAGCAGCAGCAGGGGGTATGCCTGTGGGAAGTGTGCCCTGGTTGAAGAATTGCTTGGCCTGGTAGCGGAGTTTTGGGAGGAGGTGAGTAGGCTGAGGAGCATCAGGGAGTCAGAAAGGGAAATTGACTGGTGGACACATACTCTACCCTCCCTGAGACAGGCTTGTGAGCTTGCCACAGCACAAGTGTCTCCTGCTACACAGAATACAAAAGTTCCCTCACCCTGCCAGGCAGTAGCAGGGGACCTAGGACAAGGGGGGGAATGGAAGCAGGCTCCTGCTTGGGGTGGTAGGCAAGCCCTCTCCCTGCCCACCTCACCTTCCCATCTACCCTTATATAACAGCTATGAGGCTCTAGAACATGACAGTCAAAATAATGATGTAGACGAAAGCCCATCCCAGTTGGAGAGGATGCCTAAGGCAAGGCAACCTACGCCCCGCATCACTACATCTGTCAAGAAAGAACAAAGGGTTATCGTCATGGGGGACTCCCTTCTGAAAGGGATAGAGGACCCAATATGCCAGCTGGACCCAACCCACAGGGAATTCTCTTACGTTCCTGGGGCTCGGGTGAGAGACATTGCCAGGAAAGTCACTCAACTGGTACAGCCCACCAACTACTAGCTGCTACTGATTTTTCAGGCTGGTAACGACGAGGCAGCAAGGAGAAGTCCAAGAGCGATCAAAAGGGGCTTTAGGGCTTTGGGGAGACAAGTTAAAGGTTCAGGGGCACAAGTTGTGTTTGCCTCTGTCCTTCCAGCAGGGGGGAATCAATGTTGACAGGCAGACTCATCACATTAATGTGTGGCTTCGGGACTGGTGCAACTGGCAGAACTTTGGGCTTTTTGGTCGTGGGAAGGTCTACATGACACTGGGCCTGCTGGCACCAGATAGGATACACCCCTCTCAGAGGGGGAAAAGGATTTTTGCTCAGGAGTTAGCAGGGCTGATAGATAGGGCTTTAAACTAGAGTCAAAGGGGAAAAGGGATAAAACCAGGCACGCCAGCGATAAGCTAAGGAGTCTATTGCAGACCACCTGGCCAGGATGACTCCAGAGGGTCTTGTGGGGAACGTGGTAATTGGCGGCCATCTTGGTCATAGTGACCATGAAGCGATTGAGTTTAAAATTTTTGGCGACAGAAGGAAAACTGCCACCAAAAGTTCAGCCCTGGGTATGGGGAGAAGAGACTTTAGGCTGCTCAAGGAGCTAGTTAGCAAGGTCCCCTGAGAAACTGCTTTTGAAGGTGCTGACATCCATCAGTGCTGGCCAGTCTTTAAGTCAGTGCCTCCTAAAAGCACAGGATCATCAGTTCACAGATTTGTGTTAATTACATGAGCTAAGCAACTTTATTTTCCATGCTATAAACAGGGCACATGTGACTGGAGAGCCCTCTGCAGGATGTTGAAGAGAACACTTTCCCTACAACCACCCTATCTACTCCCCCAGTAACCACTGTTGACACACTGAACAATTCTTAAAAGGTGTTTTTTTGTTTGTTTGTTTTTCAATTATACTACAAAACCCTGTTTTTTGTTGTTGTTTGCTTGTTTTTTAAATAGGCATTCATAAGTGAAAGCTTCATCCACTCTTGGTGGGGTGGGGACTGTCTCACATTGAGTTTCCAAACCAGTGTGGCATACGTAGTCACCAAGTACATGAAGAGTGCCACAACTATTTTTTTCCTTTCATTATTGTCTGAATTTCCATGCATATACAGCAAGGAGATAGACTGGCCTGGTAGCAGGATTTGGTCATAAAAAGAGGATTAGATTTCAGATCAGCAAAGCACCCCAGAGAACTCAGATTTATCTGTTTTACCTTCAATGCCCATTTGGTGAGAGTAAGCACACACAGGACTGAACTTAGCTATGTCAGTTAGCTCGAAGTGTGGTCTGTGTTTCTCAAAACATAGATACTTGCCTACTGAGACCTCAAATACGCAGCTGTTAGCACACATGAAAACATTCCCATTATTTACCCTCTCCTTCTTTTTCAGTTTGCTACACAAAAAATTCCAGTCCCAAAGGAATTAGTTTTGGTGGCCTCACTCAAGCGAAAAAGAAAGAATGTAAAAGAGTAGTGGATGCAACAGACAGTCTGCTGTTGATATCAGCAGATAATAGTTGTCAAGTAAAACAAAAACATCACAGATTGCTAATAAACTTGGGCATTTGCTTAATATTCTCCACCTTGCAGCTTGCAAGTTTGTATCTTAAGAAATTCTTAGAATAGCCTAAAAAAACCTTACTGATAAAATTAGATTTATGTTTACTTTAGAGCAAATAAAGACAAAAACTTCTGTGCAAGGAACATTATTGCTTCTTAAACTACTATTTAGCACAGTTTAGACTGAATTTTGAAAGACTCAGCAAACTGTCCCATTAAGACTGAGATACCTTATGGATCAGAGTTGTAAAGGTCAGAATGTTCTGACTTAGGCCAGTTTCCTAGTGGTGTTTTGAACATTTTGACATTATTTGTATTATGGCAAAGGAGATGTTACTCACTTTGAGACAATTAAAAAGTAACTCTCACTCAAAGGCAGCCATTTCTGAAGAAATAGCAAGTTTTCTTAGAATACAGTGTTGTCAATTTTGTTACTGTATGTTTTCAAGATACAATAAAATACTCGTATTGCTTCACATTTTTTGTTTACTTCAGTTTGCTTGTGCTTTATGCCCCAAGATGTCAGATCAATGCATTTCACTGAGATTAATTAAGCCCTTCATTTCATAACTGCAAGAGTTCTGTCTTGTTACTTTACGTTGTCAGTTCCAGACAGTATTTAAGTTTCATTTTCTGATCTTGATCTGTTCCTCTGCTAGTTTTCATTTTAACTGTTTTGACCTCTATTCCAACGCACTGCCCAGCCTGCAACTCTGGACTGGCCTTTGCATCCTGGGCACATGACTGCACGATAAGCATAGATTTATGTATGCGGTTGAGAATAGCTCCCTGTTATATACACTGGTATTTTCAATCATCTACTTATTCATTTTCATAAACTAGCAAGGCATATATACATGCAAAACACAAGGCAAACAGGCTTTTTCTTATAGCTTTGTGCTTACCTGTTCTTAAACTCTATTGGTCACACATCCCCTGAATCTATTTTAGTTGTAAAATATACTCAAAAGCATAGTGTTTTTTTTTTTTTTGTTTTTTTTTTTAAACACGTAAACCCACTGAATACAGAGTTCTAATATGTTTGATTTTTTTTGTTCCTTTTTTTTTTTATCAACATAAGATAACCAATAAAATTAGAGGGTGAGTGTTATATTGAATTTTTAAACATGAACTCTCATCTTAGTTTTCAAATGTAATTTTTGTTTATTATCTGCAAAAGAACACGAAGTGTATCAACATGGTTTTGAAGTTTTGCCATAAAAACTTTACTTTAAAAATATATTTAGTGTCATCACATGAAATTTCAAACAGTTTAAGCTCATACTAAATGTGGGAACACAGTGATTGTTCCATATTCAAACCTGCTGTAGCCTACGCAAAATAGGTTTAATATTGAAAACAACAGAAACAAAAACAAGCAGCTTTCAGAACAATGTGTAAAAATTAGAAAATACCCAGTTTTATTTATTGTTCAGTTCAGCAGTTTTAAAGATCGAGCAAAACTTCATACAGAATGAACATTTTTCTCCTTTACCAGATGAAAAAGTTTGTACTGCTTGGTCCAGTCAACTATGTTGGGTTTGAACATACCAAAGCACGTACACTGAAAGAAGTCTGCAAGATTCTGAAAGCATCCGAGACTGAAAATGAGAGAAACATCCATTAATAAACCTAACAAAAGATGACTGTGGACATCAAATTTATGCATTCACTATTAAGCAGTACTCTTAAGGTATAAAGCTATCAACAAGTACAGCTCTAGGCAAAGAAACATAAGAGTTCTCTGTTCAGCATTATTCCCCTGTTGAACTTTTTCAACATGTATTACATATAAGTTCAACTCAAATACTTAAAATCAGTAAGATCTTATCTGCTAACACACAAGGGATTACAAAGTTCTGATATAACAGTGAAATCTTGGCACTAATTTCTTTATTGAGCCAAATATTGCATGACAAGTCAGAAAGGCGACAGTACCTTAATACTCTCTCTGGATCTTCAGAACAGACATCAAGAGTGGTATCTTGAACAAATTCAAGAACAATTTGCTCCCCACCCCCAAGTAGTTTCTGCTAGTTAGAGCTGATTTTGGCACAACCTCTGTAACTCCTAACAGGCACGACTACCATGCCCATAGACTAGTTTTTTTGTTTGTTTGTTTTTTACATACTAGTGAAACAAATCAGTGCTATATAGATACATGCCTAAAACACCCTATTCATTAATACTCACTTGTATGAAGTTCTCCTGAGTGAAACAGGATGCTTAGAAGATTTGCTCTGCATCAGTAGGTTCATTCTCTCATGTGAGGTCAGTCCCAAGAAGGCAATCTTACAGAAAGGAAAAAAAGAAGTGGACATCATAAATTCAAATTCTGGTCTTACAAAAAAATACTATTGAAAGTGGAGGGAAGAGAAGTTGGCCATATCTAACAAATATCTACTGCCATAGTAAAGGACTTTGGATAAAACAGAATCCAGAAAGCTGTAATATCAATACTTCCACTGAGAAATCAAGCTTAAATGGGATGACCATAATGATTACACTTTTATACAAATGTCTGTAGAAGTTTAAGATCTATAGCAGTTAAGCACGTACATCTCCTCAGGTTTTGTCTATATTCTACCACAGAAATTGTTAGGAAAAGATCCTCCAGAAAAGACAAAGATAAAATAGTCAGAAGTCAATGATAACTTACTCATTTTCTTGATTCCATGTCTTGTTTCAATGAATTTCACAAACCTCTTTTTTTTTTTTTCCCCGCATTTTTCCTTACCAATTCCCTTCTCCATTTATTTTTTTTTTCTGACGACATAATCTTATAAGACCCTTATAAATGGCAGCAAAATTGCTTTGCTGCATGACATACTAAGCATCATAAAGAACAACTTACAAATAACTGTGTACAAAACACAATACATCGTTGTAAATATCCTACCTAGATTTTTTTTCCCCCCCCACAAGAAAAAAAATGTTATTTTTCCCCTCAGTTCCTTGGACATTATAGCAATCAAGCAGCACACGTTTACAATTGTGTATTTTTTCTTGTACACTGCTGAGCTCTGTCATATAGTTTTCAACTGTGAGATTGAGTTTTCATGCTGTTGTGAGGCAGTAACTCCAGTTCTGTTAGTTAATGAAGTTTCTTGCCTTTAAACATGCCTTTTTGTAGGTTTGGAATTTTTGATGAGTAGTGAAACCAAAATTCAGTTATAGGAATGATTTTCAGACTGTGATCCTACTTTTAACAGGGGAACGATAAGTATACAAGTATCCATGAAACTTAATGGACTGTTCTGGGATTTAAGATAAGCACCTAGATGTGGCATAAATCAGAGAAGTAAAGCAGGTACAAAGCTTTTATGGGAGCAGGACACCTAGAAGTTTTCATTTGGTAACTTGTTAAGAAAGGAACATAAAATAAAGCAAAATAATACCTGGTAAAGTTGAATAGTTAGCCACAATGAAGTCCATGCAATATGGAAACAGGCTAGCATGAAGATGTAGGACACCCAAGGAGAGCAATATGTTATCTGTGTCACGTATGTCCATGCTCCATCTTGATGGTAACTTGTTGAGCAGTGGTTTGACCAATCTGACAAGACACATTATCAGTTAATTACCTTTTTAACATAAGCCACTTAAAAACAGAACAAAAATATATTTGCACAGAATATTATATAACCACATGCTCTAGAAATACCATTTCCTCACTTAAAAAACACCCACAGTGTTATGTGACTGCTTGCTAGTCTTGCTGCGTAATCTTCCTATTATACGTCCATAATACAAGGAAGGAACACTCAAGGCATTAGCTAGATTTTTGTTTTGTTCTTATTTTGAAGTAAACTAGTAATACTGAAGTAAGTTATTACCTCTTATTATCAAGCCTTCTGAAATTTTACTGCATGATTGTTTGTAATTTTAGGACAAGAATTTATCATTTACCTTAAACACTATCATCAACAAAAGAAGACATGATTGTGAAAATGACAAGAAAGAAGTTTTTGCTATGTGAACTTATCCTCAGGAATTACATTATAAGGGCTCTCCACATCTCCAGAATTCTTTTTTTTTTTTTTCCCCCAATTTCTCAGGGATACATTTTGGATTATTAATGAGATATGTAATTCTCTTTTCAAAATTATCACAACACTAAAAACAAAATGAAGCTTTAGCAAATGTTCAACATAGCTATTTCCAAACAACAACAACAAAGCCTTTGTAATAATATATTTACAAACTTATTTTCAATTGCAGGAAGGGGTATACAGACTAGAATCTGTATCCTGACCCTCTTCAGCACAGCTTGCCTATGTTATCTCTAACAAAAATGGTCTCTGATATTGTATCTTCGAAAAATGGACAATCCCACTAGGGCTATATCTTAACACAACACAAACGTAACAGACATTTGATCAAAGATTCCAATGTCCTGACTTATTTTCATTTAGAAAGAGAAAATGATCACTGATGAAATTTGGTATCATCTTATGTTATTTCTGCAGGTATAATTACACTAGACAGAAATAAAGTGTTGAAAAATAATGACTATATGCACAGGTCCCTGAAAGCTAAATTAAAATAAACTCATTGATACATACACAGAAGACTTCCATAGAGCAGCCAGACACTGGTCATAGCTAGGAACAACAGGAACAATAGGTAATAACGATGGTTCCCCATGCCTGTATTTGAGGCAAGGAAAAAAAAAAAAAAAAAGCATGACATTTTAAAATTTTGCATTACTTGTAATTTCTCCTTAACTTAATGGGAATAAGAAGAATCTACACCATTTCCTATTATTACCTTATTTCCTATACTCAAGTTTGACAAGGTTGACCTCTTTCTCAACTTTCTCTTGTAAGCGATCCCAATTTATATAACAAAATTAGCTCTAATAAAGTCAACCAGTCTCTACCCCGCTCCTTTAATCATTTTACTTGTCTTTCTCTCTGTCATTTAAGTAATTTTTCCCTGGCACTTATTAGTAACCCCTTCACATTAGTAACCCCTTCAATATCAACTGTGTACTCTCTTATCTGTTCGCTTTCTAAGGAGATAAACATTTTAAAATGTTGCAGAGATAACACATGGAATTTTCAGATTTGATAAAACAAATACTCTCACCTATGCACTGCCCAATGCACAGAGAATGCTGATCATATCTGGCTACACAGGAATCACAAGCAAGACAATGCACAGATCTCAAAGGCTTCCTTACCTAGTTGAACACGAAAGAAAGGAATACAGTCATTACAAATGCATCTATTTTACTCAAGGTTTGCAGCTTCATCCGAAGAGCACTGTCATATACGGTAACTATTACTACGTAACAGGCTTCACAACACAGATAAGAATTATGCATCTTAATTTTACCAAAAAGAAAAAAACAGCAGAAATAAAACTATTTTATCAAGAATACAGTCCAAGGATCTCAAAACTTAGTGACCATAAGAGGAGAAAAGGAATCTAAGTAATACAGACAAGACAAGGCATATCATACTTGCATTACAAGAAGTGAGGGAAAAAACAATATTGTAGTGTTGAGTAAAAAACAGGCTAGAAAAAGAAAAGAAATATCAAGGCTTCACTTACAAGACAAGATGTGCAAAATGTTCTGAAGTCCAAGCATCCTGCTTCCGCAAGAGCTACAATGTTCTGAAAGACAAAGTTTGTGCTTGTATTTGGATTGCATTTTATGGAGGATCTATGAAGATTTTTTACTTTAGGCCTCTTGCAGTTATTCAGTATTTTGAGAACCAAGCACTTGCTACTCAGGGACAAGATAAGTTCCGTGACAAACAGAGCAGCAAAGACTAATGCAACTTTATTCCTGTAGCTCTATGTTGCCAAAATTAATAAATAAACTGGATGAAATACTCTTATGAAATTAGATGGTATTAAGGCACAAGGTACGTCTCATTGTCAGCTAGACGTTAAAGAGAGGAGGAGAGCTGCTATGTTTAGTCTTCCTTTATCAGTACTAGATAGCTAGTACTGCTAGCCCTGTGGCAACAATATTGACAAAGTTAAAATTGCAGTTTATTCTCCCTGTCAGTGTGAAGAAATGCAATCACATGGAGAACAAAGAGAGATCACAAACAAAATGTTGTTCATAATCAATAGGCTAAGGGACCAAACAATCAATGTTCTATGGACTGGTTGGCCATCTCTTTTTGCCTTTCTAAAATACAACTAGAAAATAGCACATAGTTCACATGAAACTTAAACATAAAGATTTAATCATTATACACATCTTGAGAGCATGTGACAATTTAAACCATTTCTAGCCTTTAGTATGTTTTATGAGCATAGACAATTGTAGAAAAGCACTGTGAGTACCTCTTGCTAACATTAGACAACTGGAATGGAAACCTTACAGAAGTTTTATTTATTAAGTGAAGTTCTATATGAGTTTATATCATTGGTAACATCAGTGATATGAATCTGTACGCTTGGCTGAAGCTCACAATTCAACGAGAAGATGGAGGCAAGGAAATCATGGCAGAACGATCAAGATATGGAAATAATCAGTAGTAAGAGGAATTATCTACAACCTACACTGTTTGATGATGGAGCTAAAAAATTCTTAAAGAATATCTTACTGCTTTCAAATTTAAAAAAAGATACAGTTGATGACAAAAAATCAACCAGAAGGGAACGCACAATGTAGCATGCTAGTCCTTCCACTTATTTTACAGTCACCTACCTCTTTTTTCTCTTTTTCTGAAGACTTAATATACCCAGGATCAGTTCTCCAAGTTTTATAGAAATAATAAAGAAAACCAACCAAGCTGACCATGACAGCAATTTCAGAAATGGTATTGGTTGTATGTATTATTCAGGTTAAGGAATATATCCTTACACACTACAATATCCCCTGTCATCCACTCTAGCAGAGTACAGACTTTTGCCTTTGAATATATAACAGATATAAAATGAATTCAGTTTAGTTTTTCCACTCTGAATACTTTTTCTTTTTTTTTTTTGCATACCTGATTAGTATTAAGATTCCAGCAGCTGTGAGAACTGACTGCTGCACAACCCCCTAAGTTGTCAAACATGCTCTTATTCAGAGAGCTTTGAGTCTTGCCCTCTATTTTTTTCCTCTGCAGTTAAAACAATTGAATAAATTCAGATAGACAAATGCAACTTTTGTCATCCTAGAACTATCTTTGTCACTCCAAAGACACACACTGAAAAACAACTTCTGGAGTAATTGAACATCTACTGGGAAACCTTTCTTCATAAGTATACCAGAAAATCCCAAATCCAAACCAGCATTTCTAGTCTAATTGGATATTTTTCATCCTGATTTTCCCCTTTACTTTTACCCAGTATTTACCCAGAGTGTATTAATTAAACTACACGGAGGGACTTAATTTCTCATCAACTCTAGAGAAGCAGACTTAAATCAGTACTTTTGAAATACGGTTCTTTGCTGCAACTTCTCTAGCAGAAGAATTATTTTTGTACATATGAGAAGATAAACAGTCACTAGAAACAGAAATTATGTTTCTGCATTTCTACACTGTGGACTAAAGACATCTGTAAGTCAGGTGAAAGGGGGAGAAAAATGTGTGAAGATTAATGATCTCCATACAACAACAGAAGAACACGGAGTGGGACAATTCTCACACCAATTAATTCAAGCAATCACCTGGACAGCTTGATCTCCTACAGCAAGGTCCATGAAGCCACCAAGAAGTAGCCAAGAGTGCCCATGCCTGTATTTCAACTCCATTGCCTACCTAGCCATTACATAAATAATAAACATATTGTGAGTAACTCTTAAAAATTAAGGAAAAGCAACCTTGAGGTTGCAGTACTCAGGAACTAAAAATATTGCAAAGTAGCTCTTATTAAAATCAAGAAGAAAAAATATAAAATAATAGCACTGTATATTACCAATCCTACATTATAATGTCTCTATCCCAACTCAATTGTGGGGTACCCTTCTGATCAAGTTATGATGATAATACATTTCCTTTGGATGCCGCTTATCTATTTGCATTTCTATCGGTTTTTGGACCTGAGAGTAGTCCTTAATGAGAATTGCTGGATTTTCATTCAGTTCAGAGGAACAGTTTGACACACATAAATGCAGTTGACTGAAATACTCAGTGCATTTATAACACTCAGATCTGTGGCCAGTTTCAGAGGGAAAACAGATTCATGAGAACAAGGGTTCGCTAGAAGAACAGAAAACTATCTCGCTAAGCCTTTAAGAATATGGCTGTGGTCATCATCTTCAGCAGAATTTAACTCAAACCCATATGGTGAGATTTTTTTTTTCTTTTAATGACGTGAAGAAAACCTTAAAATCTCACAATGCAACACTTAATCACAGGATTTTCATTTAGAAAAGCATGTGTGTATCCTCAGCAGGAATATGCTTGATAAGTTAAAGCTAATGATTACATTAAGATGATCTTAACTGGGAACAGTATAAAAGAAAAATACCACTTAAAGGACAAAGTAATTAAAAATGAATAGCAGTATATTATAGCTTGTTTAGTACAAAATTATTTAAATTTTAAATGTCTCCCTAAAGTCCTTCCTTTTCACAAAGCTTTATAATAAATGGATGACCTCTGTGCAACTGAACAGGGTACTGAAAAGTGAGTGCAAACTATTAATTAAATACTGTTGTACTCATCAGTCCAAAGCATCTTCAAATAAAGTACAAAAAAGGTAGAAGTTAAGGCACTGTGCACTGAGGATGCAGCCTAACCTCTGAATAAACAAACAAAGGAGACTGGAAGATCTACTTGAGGGAATTTAATAAAGTAGTTTGCTAATTTTTTTAATTCTTTTTCTATGCAGAAGCATGAATAGCACTATCAAATCCTTGTAATTTTATAAATAAGAAGTGTTTTTAAAAATGGAATGCATAATGCAAATGTTATTCAGCTTTACTACAAGCCAAAATACATTACTGGATGAGAGACGCAATGAGGAACCATGGAGAGTCACATGGAGATGCTAACATAGAAAACAATGTTTATAACAAAGACATTTTGATATTCTGGTAACATTAAAACAAAACAAAACACTTCAGAATTGTACACAAATATCTGCTAGAAATAAAAGAAGATACATACTTTTAGTCCATATACAACTTTCATTTAAGCTTGAAGTTATTTAACCCCAGCCCAATGTAAGAAAACCAATCTTACCAGACATTAACAGTCATGTGGAATTATCTGGGACTGCTCGTTACTATTTGCATGACTAGATTTAGATTTACTAGGAAGTGTAAGGAAAGTTCTATTGAATTTCTCCAGCAAAAAGGATATCAGGCAGAAACAAGAAAAACCAGGTCACAGACATCCAGAAGACTGAACTTAGCAACAGTGCTGTGGGAAGATACCTTAGATTCTTGAGGCCCACAAACTGCCTGAAAGAATATGAAAAGAAAGCAGTGTTCGTCTTTAATTTGTTTAAAAACTTAACTTAGTGGAGTATACGTTTATCATCAGTTTTGTTATTTTTAAAAAATTTCACTCAGCATACTTTAAGCCCCTCTTAAAGCAATCAAAAATTGCCACTCAAAGGCATTCTTTAGCCAGATACATAACAGGGTTAAAAATGCAAAAATAAACTGAAGAGTGCTCTGTTCCAGCCTAATATTATATATCTGAACTGCTGATGCACTGGGTGAAAAGAACTTTCTCTATTTACAGACTAATAATATTGCCATTTCAATGAATACTGACTGTTGTGGTGTGATGACCACTGCAGGAAACAGGAAGCCTGTGCAACAACTTAGGATATCACTGTGAGGTGTGGGGAGCAGGGAGGGAAGGAATGGCTCATTAAAACTCATGCTGGATCACAAATACAGAGGGAAAAGTTGAAATAAAGCACATTTCTAAGTGCCATGAATGGTTATCCTAGCATCTACCAGGCGTAGAACTTCAGTAACACTCTATCATTTAAAATAGCTAACAGACTGCACCTTTGTTTTTACTCACATCTCTCAGTAATGAGAAACTATGACTTTGCACACCAGACATTCCATTTCAAGATCATTCTGAAAAGTACATATAAATATATATGGTATCTAGAAAAAGTAAATACAGAGAGATAAATGCACAAACCTCACAAACAGAGCCGTCCCGAGCAGCAGGAAGAGAAGCAGACATCCTTTCAAAAGCCAAGAATCAGAACTTAGGTTCATTACGTATCCTATGGCCCACACCAATGTCAAGGAAGACGCCACCAGCAGGAACAGCTATTAAGATGACTATTGTTAAAATACGACAAAGTATTCAAGCAGGATTTACTTCAGGAGCATTCAGATAATATAATAACAAGTGCTGAGACTCAAGGTAGGTAAGACAAAGCGACAAACCACTACACTGGGGGAAGACAGGAGGGGAGGGGGAACAACAGGAGAAAGAGAAGATCCACATCTATACCACAACTAAGTACTTCTTTAGAATTTTGTTTTTGTGTGTCTTATTTTGGAAGCTTTCAAAGATCCACAAGAGCTCTCAGAAAATAATTTTCATGTATCCTGAGCACAGAATGCTGTAGCTTTATTTCCATCAATTATAACTCACGAAATTACCTCATATTTCTCCATTATTCTCAGTAACCTGCTATTTCTTCTGCTTCTCATTCTTTCTTCTTCTGTTAACATATAGACTATGAAGCGATTCTGAGTCTGAACTGCAAGGTCAAGCGGTGTCTCTCCCTTTAAAAACAAAGTTTATTTGGTTACATACTTCACAGGTAAATGCTTTCCTTTGTAACAAATAATAAATAAATTTAGCAAAAACCAAGAACAACTCAGTAGTTGCTTCCTCCAAACCCCTTTTTTCTTTAAGGCAAGGGTAGGGTAAATTCAGAGTTTGGTAGCTATAAAGACTGATACTTTCAACCAGACTGCATCCATTTGAATTACCTTTGCACTCTCTCTGCTAACCTGAAATGCTAAACTGTCAGCTAAAGTATGACATGCTTTCTGAAAGGGAAAGTTTGTTGTTTACGTTAACTTCTTAAAAATCAAACAGCGACATTCTAAGAGTCACACGCAAAAAAGTAGCAGATGGAAAAGCTGCATAGCTTAATACACCAACCCTGAGTAACTACACTATACAAATATCCATACAGGAGATATATATATATATCTACACACGTATAATTTCAACATTTATACTTCTTGGTATCAGTTTTTACAAATATTAGGACTAAGATTTTTACATGACTAGCAATTTTGACTTGCACCTACAAACAGGGATGGACAAACTTCAATATTTTCAGGATGACATATTCATCCTTTTAAAGTCTTCACAAGTCTCAGTGAATACAAAGACACTTATTTTTGAAAAAACTGACAAAAAGCATTACTCATAACAATGTTTTAAAACAGAGAACAGCTGAATAAAATAAAATAAAAAAATAAAAAAATCTGCAAATGACGCAATTATTATGCTCAGAGTGATCAAAAGAATTAGCTGTTCATTAAATGAATATCGCAAAGAATCTCAGCATTCACACTTTGTGCCACACCACAGAAGTGCTCATTCCTCTTGGCTTCCCAAGTAAGGATGCTTTTCTTATTCACCTCCACGTTCAAGAGAATATCCAAAAGGGACAGGGCTCACGTATTTCTTCATGTTCCTTTTATGCATTCATGCCACATGGGCAAAAGAAACTAAAATAATGCAAGAAATTGTACCTTGACATTTTTTATGTCCATGCTAGCACCAGCTTCCAGCAATAGATCCACTGCACTAATATTTCCTGATGTTATTGCCCAATGCAGAGCAGTGTTCTTCTGAACATTGTCAACAGCGTTGAGAGAAGGGTTAAACTTCAGTAGAAACTTTGTGGGTTCTTGTCTAGGTGGAATAAAGTTAAACAGAAAATGATCTGTACTGGAGAGAAAACTCTTGAACACCTTGTAAAAAATAAATCACAGCTCAGATCTGTGAAGTAACAGGAGATACTCTGTCTCTCAACAAGCTCATCAATAATAGATCCAAGTTTAGAACTGGGGACTCGGACTCAAGATTTTTCTCTGTACTTTTAACAGACACGAGCTATACACACAGATTTTATCTTTCTACATTTTGTATAAGCTTGCATCTCCATCACAGATACTAAGTGCACTTACTGTGAACACTTTCATTTACTTTCATTTCTAGGAAAGCACAATGATGTATGTTGCAGTTGAACCAACCACAAACCTAAACTTCTTCAAGGTTGCTTTTTGTCCTTCTTTGCTATACCTAGTTAGCAACTTCATAATTTCTCATCTCTTAAATACTGCTTATTTTGTACAAGCAAAAGAGAAAGGAATGTCACTAAACATTTTCAGAAGACTCAGGATAGTGCCCAGAAAGAGGTGAGCGACAGGTTCTTTTTAAATTGTTCACTACTTACCCCATCACTTTTTGTGCTGATAACATCAAAGGTGTTTGTCCATTGAAGTCTGTTGTATCTATGTTCTAAGTGTAAGAAGAAGATAACAAGAGAGTATCACTGATCTCAGTAAACACTTAGATTGTCAGATTCTGAGCTACACAGCTGACTTAGCTACACCGCAGAAGCGGAAAGAAACCAAAATATACCAGCCAAGAAGCCAACACTCATTTAAATAAATTTTCTTCCTTCCATGGGTCTTGCATGTCATTCATTTCAGGATATGCTGAGTGTCCACTACAGATACTTTAAAAGGAATCATGTGGATATGATTCCTTTAATTAACTGTATTTCTTGTCCTCTCTTCAGCAAAAATACCATAAATAGAGATTACTTTGGGAAGCAACATTAACTATCTTCCTTGTGTAAACAGAGGTGCCTAACAGAATGTCCAAGTACATAAAACTGGTTTATTAATAGAACATAAAATGATTACACATTACACATAATTAGAGATCTACCTCGTATTAGCGAATCTTTTCCCTTCTCTTTCACAACGAAAGTTTCCTTCTCTCCTGCATCCACCCATCATCGCATTTGAGTAGATTTAGTTATGTTTTGTAAGCACTTGGATTTTTTTAATAGAACATAAACTTTCATAAGTTTGTGATGTATACCATCTATATCTACATTCCAGAAGTTGGTTTGCTATTTAAGAGAGCTCTACGAGAAAGAAAATAAACTTACCAAATGTTTAAATCTTATCAGATGGTGTTTTGAAAAAAACACTCTTGATCATAAAAGCACTCTCCTGTCAATTTTATTAGCAAATTGTTACAGCAGTCATCAATTCTGCCTACTTCAGGTATAAGCTAAGCAGATGTGAAGTGGGTATGACACAAAATGTATTAATCAGACTATGTGTGACTTTTTTTAATGGAAATTTCTGTATTCTGTATATTATGCATGCTTCAACTGATGGCCAATTGCAGATGTTACTAGGTACAAGTCTGTAATCAAAGAGTAGATGCTTCATGATGTACTTCATAAAATATTTTTTTTTATCGGTTTTAAAAGCCAGTTGTTATTTACACAGCATCACACATGTTGCTGAGCTTTAACAACTCTGAATTGTACAAGGATGACAAGACGACTAGAAGGCATTAATTTTTTTTAATTTTTTTTTTTTTAAATAAGTTTCTCTGAACATATGGCCCAGGGAAATACTTGCCAAATATCTGCTTGTCATATAGGAAACAGAACAGTAAATTCTGCAATATATCTATAAAGCACAAGCAGTTACTCCTAACTAGAAAACAATTCTTGGGACATCAACAATTGTTGGGACATCAACAACATACCTGGCCCTTTGATATGAGGTAAGCTATAATGGGCATGTGTTGAAACAGCACTGCTAAATGAATGCTAGTGAATCCTTCCCCATCAATAAGACTGGGATCTGCTCCACATTTCAACAATAATATGACCATGGGCAGGTGTCCTTGTCTGTAACGATAGATGAAATGAAACTATAGTAATGACAAAAAAAAAAAAAAAAAAGTAAATCTTAATGAAAGCCTTGCCTAGATACCCTGAAAAAAATAATTTCAGAATCTTGTATTTTTATTCATGAGACATTTTTTAAAAACTAAGGTTTATACCAGAAGATTAAATGTTTATTTCCATAAGTTAATTTATGGCAAACTGGCAATTTAACATACAGTGTTTATTCTGCAGTAGTTTCTCCCATTAGCAGTCAATTTCATAAAAAGCATCTTTGTTCAGGAGAATATGAAACCCAGAGAAAAGCAATATTCTTCCAGTATGAGCATTTGCATTTAGTTATTCTAGAAGCAGTACTTAAGGGGAACTGTTTCCCAAAAGAGAAGTGCATCGCTCTTTTGATCATTTTATTCAAGTCCTGTCCTAGAAGCCAGTATGATTTTACTCCACACAAGTGCTAACAGTTATTGCTGCTCAGAAAGAGGTACTTCATGTTTGCAGTGGCAGCTATAAGTAGCCCAAGAAAAAATCCTGGCACTACTGGGGGAAAAGGCCAAAGGAATCTATGTGCTGCTGAGCAATGTGGCATCATACTTTGGCTCTGCTGCTGCATGCTACTACTTTAAGTCCAGGACTGGAAGCATGGAGTCTTACAGGTGCACACCAAGTTAATTTAGGGCAGAAGCTAAAACAACTGAAAGCAAATTAACTAGACATGACAAAGTCTGTCAAAGACCATGTTTCCAGACTTAAACTATGCCCTAATAGGCATCAAAAGCTAACTTCCATGAAGGAACAATATTAAGTCTTCTTTGCCTAGTAAGGCAGCACCTAAGAGGCCAAGGCTAAAAAGCATTGCTCTTGAGAAAATTCAAAATGCAAGTCTGACTGAAATCCATGGATACACACATAACTCAACTTTGTGGCCTGCAAAGTTGCCAAGAATCAGAGAACACATTTCAGCATAGTTATGGACGTGCTATGAAATTCTGTACACATGAATAAAGGAAAAACAGCACAGATTTAGGATGATCACTTCTGTCCTACACAAAACGCTACTCTTAACACTAGCGGATTTACAATGAGGAGTGGCAAGCAACATACCTAATAGCCCAGTGCAGGGGAGTTGAATTCAGATCTCCACCTAGCTGATCGACTACTGCACCTTTGGAAATATAGTATCTGTATAACAGCAATAAAATAAGATTAAGAAGAGACATAAAGCATTAGAACACTATACTAAGAATAATATAGCTGTAGTAGTAAATAGCTTATAATGAAATTTTCACTAGAAAAGCAAACAAGCAAAAACATTTTGGCAGTGAATGATGCTACTTTGATAAGTTATTTAAGAAAAAAACTATGGTAATTAGCAAGACACTTACGAAGTCAGCTTTAATCTTTCTTAAACAAAACAAATGCGGGAAAATCTAATGATTTCATGTACTACATAATTTTACATACAAAAAAAAAACACGGTAACTATATTTCAGTGACATTTTCACAAACGTAATTGGGTTAAAATTTGAATTTTATGCTTTTCTACTTAAGCAGCACACTCCCTTTGTTTTCAAGTGCAATAGCAACAAAGCAATCATTACTAACACTAGCATAATACTTGAGTTACTTTCACAGGGTCTCTAGAGCTTACTTAACCAGCTCCTGTCTGTTGTTTATCGCTGCCCAGTGAAGAAGAGTCACATTTTCTTTGTCTGGTTGTCGAACATCGTATCCTGCTTCTACCAGTTCTTTGCATCGCTCCAAAATTCCATACCTTAAAAGAGAAAAACAAGTATTTACTTATTTCTGAAATATCCTCCAAATTAAAGAGTGTCACATGCACAAAAAAGTAAATCACAATAAGCCTCATCCAATGGTTCCTACGTGAACAAATTCCACTTTGTATTCAACGGAAGTCATGCAAAAATAAGTTGGTCTGAGCCTTGATATGTAGAATTTTCTACCAAACAAAACAGACTTGAACAAGATTATCATTGTTTATGATAAAAATATTTATAATAGTATACTTAAATGATTTATCTTCTTTCACTAGAGATAGGTGATGGAACCCTAATATTTATTTTCATTTTTAAAATACCCAGCATAGCTTACATGGGAGGAACACCTGTCTATTTCAGCATCTTGCAGACACAGAAGGTACACTTACTGTGTAGCCTTTACAATATCAAACGAGCTCGGGTCCTCAACAATCGGATGTGATCCTGGTAGCACCGGCAGATCTTTCTCGCTGTGGATGCTATGACAGCTGTGCATATGAGGTCGATGAGGCCCATGACAATGGTTTTTACACTGTTGGTTAACAAAATATGTATCAATAAGTATTATTTAGAAGGGGGATACCATCCCTCCCTCCTTACAAGTAGAGGCACACATTGGACTTGCGAAGTCGCGTTAATGCAAATAAGGAAGTAGATTTAGAGCAACTGAAACATAAAACCACCTGACAAGAGGCTAATCTTTCTTCTCAGCACTGAGATACGGGAGGACAGCGCTAAGTTCTCCGAGACAAAAATTACAAAGGCGCTGATGTCCCTGCAGAACCAGCTCCCCACAGCACACCCTGACCGCAGACAGCTGCTCGCCCACAGCCCAGGCTTTCACACCAGCTGCCACAAGCTCCGTCCTCAAGCCTTGAAACACGAGAAGCGCCCCGGGAGCCCCCCAGACAGAGGCGCACACCCACGAGCCCGTTGCGAGGGACCAGGGAACTCCCCCCCGTGGCGCCCAACGCGGCTCCCCGAGGCCAGCAGCCAGCGGGACGCCCCAGCCCCGGGGCCGTGCCGAGCCGGCTCCGGGGCACCCGCGGCCGGGCCCCGCCGCCCTCCCGTCCCCGCGGCTCCCCTCACCGCCGGGCCAGCCCCGCCGGCCATCCTCCCGGCCCCAGCTCCGCGCCCGCCGCTTCCTGCTTCCTGGTTACCGGCGCCCGGGGCGGGGCTGGGCCGGGCCGCGGCGGTACCGGGGGGACGGCTCCGTTCGGGGCAGTGCCGGGGCCTGCGGAGCCCCACGGCCGAGCTCGGGCTCCGCCGCTCCGCCCGGTGCCGCCCCGGGTGGCGGCCATGTGGTGGCACCGCTGCTGGGGTCGGGCACGGGGAGGCTTGGGGGCAGTGGGACCGTGTCAGACATGGGTTAGATGATCTTGGAGGTCTTTTCCAACCTAACGATTCTATGGTTTATTTATTGCTATCTCCATCTCTGTGTCCCTAAGCACCATGTTCAACCTTTCCTTAAACACCCCCAGGGGCGGTGACTCCACCACCTCCCTGGGCAACCCGTCCCAGTGCCTGGCTGTTCTTTCTGAGCAGAAACGTCTCCTCATTATCAACCTGAACCTCCCCTGGCACAACTTGGGGCCATTCCCTCTAGTCCTATCACAAGTTATCTGCGAGAAGAGGCTGACCCCCAGCTCCCCACACCTTCCTTTCAGGCAGTTGCAGAGAGCAATGAGGTCTCCCCTGAGCCTCCTCCAGACCAAACACCCCCAGTTCCCTCAGCTGCTCCTCACAGGACTTGTGTCCAGGCCCTGCACCAGCTTCAGAGCCCTAAATAAATAAAACTCTGCCCCGTTTATGACTGTCCATGAACTGGTTAAAGCACTATCTCTGTTCAGGTAGAAAAAGAGGAAGATTAAGCTGTCCTACCACAACCCACTGACAGAAGGGGCAGAGTACGGCTTCAAGCAATCATAAATCCAACCTCTAACCAGCGAGCACCTGCTGTTGCCACAAGGACATTCCTTCCCCAGGTCTGTGTGTGCAGTTTCCCCAACTATTTTTAAGGAAAAAAGTTTCTGTTTTGTACAGTCACAATAAGCCTTTCATTTATTATTAGAACAACATCTAAATATTTCATTTTAAAACCTCAGAACTCAGCAAATGACCAAAAGAATTTATCAGCTATCTTGAGAGAATCCAAAATACTTGTCAGTTAACAGAGCGGAAGATGCCCTAGTTGCTTCCTGCTTCCTCTCCCTTTTTGACCCAAGGAAAATCTCCAGCTCAGTGCAGCATCAGCAGACAGAGACCTAAATAAGTTAGTAGGGGTGTGTGCAGGGATTTCTGATCTAAAACGAGAAAGCCTGCTCTGGATTCTCATACCTGCTTTCAGCTTGGTATGGCTGCCCTGGCAGAGGGATGATTCTTCATTAAGTTCTCTAAGACGTTCATGTCCTATTAGTAAATTTGCCAGCTACCAAAATTTCTGAGGCATGCAAGCCCGACTGAGAAAAGGGAAAACTTCAGCAAGAAAACAAACAAACACACAAACACAACTCAAATGCAGGTGTTTTGTTGCTCTTTATTAGAAATAAAAATGAAAAATCTTCACCATCCTGCAGTCTTTAGGCTTCCCAGTTCTCATGCTGGAAACCCTAACAAGGCTTCCCCAAAATCACCATAATACTGTAAAGAGAAAAATGCTGGTAGCTTACAGATAGAGGGGCTATCAAAATGCTATATACCCATGATATTGCCATTTTACTAACAGATGATGGTGCCTTCCACATTATATAAACTTCAGCTGAGATTTTCAAACATTTTAAATACATTACTAAGCTGTTTAATGAGATAGGTAAACATTGCTCAGAGCACTCCTCCTATATACCTTGCTATTATTTGCTTTTCCTGTTCTTTCTACCTTCTGAACTTACTGTCTCTAAGGCTTCTTCCTTCTACCTTCCCCCTTACTTTTTCCTTCTCCAGGTCCAGCCTCCCTCACAGCTTCATGTGCTGTCTTGAAGAAAACAGACAGCTATGTTAGGATTCACATAAACAGAAAAGAAGGATCCGAATACCACATTCAGGAATCGTGATGCTCACAAGCATGTTGTATCAATACAGTAGTAAGCTATTCCCCATCAAGCACTTTTTGCGCCTGTTCTGTGCTTGCTCTTGTGAAAGCTGCCAGTGTAAAGTCATGCACAGACACCTACATTGCCCTGAGAATCAAGTTCCTCAAGCCTGTGAAGGTGCCAGCTGAGTCACACTATTGCAAAATGCATCTCTATTTGTACTCCACATTTAGCACTGGAATATCCTGAATTGCACAGTTTAGGCCTGTAAGTTTACTGAATGGAAGGAATTAAGCGTTCCCCCCTCCACTATCAGAGATTATTTGCTTAGATGTTTTTTGTGTCTTGATCTCTACATTCCTGTTAATTTTGGGGTGTTAAAATATTTCAAAAATTATCTGCCATGTAACATTCAAATCACCAAAGAAAGAATAACTGATGTTGACTAAATTAGATCAAACTGTAAATGTGCTTGTGAGTTTTTCAGTTAAAGCTAGTACATTTAGGAAGCTGTTGTGAATGCTGTGGGCATCTGCTGTCTTCCATGGTTACCAACATGGGAGCGAATAACAGAAAGCTAATGCAAACAAGCAGAGAAGACTTCTTCCACCAGAATATGTAGAATGAGTCCACAAAAAAATAATTTCTGAACACAGCTATCAAAGGCTACTCACAGTATACACTCCTGCTACTTGCTTCCGTAGTGTTATTGTGAAAGGACAAATGTGGTCGATGCTAGCCTACAAGTTAGGCTAGATGATGCAGAATGAATGTGAAATCAAATTCCAGTTGACATGTTAATATAGCTTATTCCTTCCATATGCACAACTGCCACATAAATAGATACCAAAGTAGCTTTACTTCATCAATACTCAGAGCTTTAATTTAGTTTGGTATCACAAAATATTTTATGATTTCAATACAGAAATCACGATGGGGAAGATTAGGAGGAAATAGTCGCGTGTTAGCCCTAGGATAGCACAAAGATTTGGTAAGCATTTCAGTACCTCACTATGTGATGGATCCCAAAACTGCAAAAATAAAACTGAAGAATTTGCCAGTTTGGCATGCAAGAAGTTAGCATTTGTAAAAACAGAAGTTAATACAGATAATACTCTGTCTGAGATTATTAATGAACCTCAAAGCCCTTGATTTTATGGTATTGTATGACAATACAACTGTTAGTAGCAGTAATTACAGTAGTACAGTGGCAATTTTCAATTAGATATCTTTTAGTTTTTGTTACCTGAGGCCCTCACCTCTACAATCTTTTCATATAAAAGCCTTCCAGAAATAGGAAAAATGAATGCTTTCCTTCTGTTGTATCTATAACTGGCTTTACAAAAGAAGCCATGTTTGACCTTACTGAAATCTAGAGCAAAGCTCCTAGCAGAAGGCAAGATTTGGTTCTTAGAGAGCAGACAGGCAAATTGTCACTTAAAACTAAATATTATCTTTACTGTAGTTGTGTATTTTGGAACATACAGTGGCAAGCACTTCTTTTTTCCTTTTAAATTAGTCTGTATTTTCTCTGACAACATACAGGGATGAACTAAGTTTAAACAAAGGCGTTGCTGAGCTACTGTGGACAGTAAGTCGAGCCAGAACTTAACAGCTTTATATTCTTTCTACACAGTGCCACGATGTGCTGTTAATGCTGCACTGTTAACACAGCTCATGTATATATAACTTGGTGAATAAATTTGCTCAAGAACTCAAGTGTTTGCATGACTAAGAACAACTTTCAGTTGTTCACAATATTTAAGAGAGTGAAAGACTTAAAGCAAGTGCATTTTCTTCACAAGTCCTAAAACAATCATTCTCCCTCACAGACAACCTTTTACAAGTGACTGTGCCTGTGATGAGTGCCATCTTGATTAGATAACCAGTAAAGAGATACGTAGGCGTTCAGCAGCTTTCAAATAGCATTTTGCATTCACTTCACTGGGTAAATGACAGAAAACTGTGTGTAAGAATGCTATTTAATCAGATCAAATTGTATGAAAATTGCAATTTAAATAGTGAAATGCTTTTTGGTTACTGCAAAACATTATGCTTTCTAAATTATTATTGATGCTGCTTATTACTTTTGATGTTGCTTTATGGAACAGTACAAGCAATAAACTTTTGCACATAAGCGTCTTGTCTAAGGAAAAAAATAGAGGGCAGATGGTTTCTGGTAATAATCTGAATGCTATTTCCTTACTTTCTCTCTTCTAAATTCCTTTTTTTTTTTTTTTTTTTTTTTAATTCTGCTGTCCAAGGAGTTTTTATGGAGCCGCAGAAATAAAACCACAAAGACCTGCCAACAGAAGGATCATTTAAATTCTTCCTCCCTTTACACCACCTAAAATAAAATCATCAGCTGTCAGCGTGCTGTCTGAATTTTAACTAATAAAACCATCTTTCAAGAGAAAGAAGTGTCTTTTATTACTATTATTTTTTATTTTTTTAAAGGTTGGGGAAGTCCCAATCTGATGAATGTTTTCGTCTAGAAAACAAGAGAACTCAGTGGACAAGGCACCTCTTTTCTATGCTCTCCTTAGGAAACAAGTAGGCACAATGTTGTCCAAAGAGATCCAAGAAAAAGAAAAGTCCTAACCACATCATACAAATTAGTTACTCTCTAAGTCAAGTACTTACACACTGTGCAAAAAAAAATGTCATTGTCCTGTTGGACTGCTTCTGTCCTACTTCCTGGCATGCTAAGTTTACCTGTAGGTCAAAGAAGGACATATTCAAACTTAATAAACCTATCTGTTATATGAGTTCATTCACATAACCAGGCTGTAAATATCCTGGACTTAAAGTTCCTAAAATATTACCTTCCAAAGGAAGATACTTAACAGAAAAATTGGGTAATTCAAGTACAACGCTTAAGAACACTCATAAAAGAATGATTTGGTTTCAGTCCTTTCAGCATTTGAGTGTTTTCAGTATTCAGAGAATTGAGGCTTTTTCATATTAGGGAAGTCTGCATTAATAATGCTGCCATGTAGTATAAGATCAAATTCAGCAGTAATAAATTCTAGTCCACATCAATGTCAAAATTATATCCTAAAGTTCTGTGCTCTAATCACAGCAGCATGAATTCACATCCCGTAGTCAGTCTCTTTGAATTTACAGCTGATGGCTGATAATGCAAAATGGAAGTTTCAGAGTGCCAGTGTAAGGAATATGCTCAGACAGTTGTCCTGAAAGCAGTTACCTTTCTGCACTGTAACAGAACCACAATCTTCTTGCTAGCTACCACAGCTCTCTTAAATGTTTCCCCAAGCACCCATACTCCTAACAAACAGGTGCACAAAACATACATAAGAGCTACAACTGTAGTTTAACTTAAAGTTTTGAACAAATTGTACACTTCTTAATCTAGGTTTACTAAACTGGATCAGAGTTCTACCTAGTTCAGTAACCTGCTTGACAAAAAAGGCTTCAGAAGCTAACTCATGTATTACTTAACTGTGAATTAATCAACTCTTCTATAATTCTTTTGAACCAATATAAAGATTTGTTTTAAAATCTTTGTTAAAATGTTAACTTGAATAAGTTAACTAACTCTTACAACTTCTTGTTACCATGAAGTAAATTTACATGTGTAATTTCGAAAAAAAATTCCTTTTTAATTTCATGCACATTTTCAGGCTTTTTTTCCCACCTGTATTCACTGAAGCAGAAAAGTATGATATTCCATTTTTATTTTCAATTGCACATCACTTTTAACCTACAGTGAAGATAGTGCAATATTTCAGTTAGCCCAGTGCAGGTGTGGCTTAAAGGCAGCATGTGATGTGAATTTACACTGTTAATTCAGAACAGAAGAGATTTTGTGGCTGCCACCATGAGGCAACAGCATGTATTGCTATTGTCTGAATAAAGCTGGAACTGAATAATCAAGTTTCCTTATATTCTATACACAACACTTTTGACAAGTCACTGGGTTGTACAAAGTTATGGATTTTAAAAAGGTGCTTACAAGTTTAAAGCCTTAAAGCATTACGTATGCTACAGTCCAACACTGAAATGTGTCAGCATTCTTGCAGGCTGCATTATAATAAAACTGAACTGCAACTTTGCATGAAGAGTTATAAATTAAAAGTATTTCTGAACCCAGGTCTCCGCCTTTCGGAATAAGGAAGGTTATCGTACTGCAGTGCCATCTAGTGACAAGATTTTTTAAACGTGGGAAGGCATCCTCCCGCTCCACATGTGTTGGAGTTCCCCCACTCCCTGCCATCTGCAGATCAGATACTTACGGCCTACAGGAGCAATCCAATCCACTAGAAGGTTGTGATTTTTTCCCCCGCTTAGATCTATGGCAATCTGGAACTTGCTCAGCCTGTTGCACCCTCCTCATTGGCTTTTGTTATTTTTCTTCCTGCAGTAGTCCAAGCAAAGTAAATACATTAAAGTACCATGTTTGTATTTTCTTTACTGCTCCAAGTAACTATCAGAAGCTTTTGTTGTGTTTTTCCATTAGTTTTAAAAGGAGTTTAATGAATATCATTTTTACAAATATTGTAAATTTTAAATTTCCAACATTTTACAGACATATGCTCTAAAAATTTGATAGGTAGTATTAACAGCATTGTATGAAATAGCAGAACAAAGTTAATCTAACACATGCCCACAAGTTCTCCAAAGTAAAATACATATTGACATACTTTTTGGCATTCTGGAGGAAAGAAATTTAAAAATACCTATAATGCAAGATGTGGCAGACATCACCCTATCTGGTAACGAACAAGTCAATAGTCTTTTAAAATGATTCAGCTTTAAAGGTTTAAATCAGTTAAATACTGCTTAGAGCATTGCTTACATATTATGGCAGCATGAAGCCTACAGACTAATTTTTTTAACGTTTCTGCAAGTATCATTTATTTGTAAGAAATGCAAATCTGAATGGAATTAGTACTCTTTTCTAGCCAGATGCCCTATTAAATATAGTCCTGTTAAACATACAGACTGAATCAATACAAACAGTATTGCCACACAGATGGAACATAAATGAAGATCTGTATGGACAGCATGAAAGCCTGAAGAACCAGAATCTGTCATCCTTACAACAAATAGGATGTGAGTTTTATGCAGTGATGGCCCCTTGATTGAAAAACCTTGCAACTAATTGCTTCCTACTATGAGTTTCACAATCTGGACAACAACAAATTCTCACATGCAGCAGCTGGGTTATCTACAGGGCAAAGCCTTCTCATCAGCGGCAGCAAATTCCGCATCAAATACACAGATAAAAATCTTTCCATGCTCCACTGTCAGACTGTGCAGAAAAATCTTTGACAAATATTACATATAACAGAAATTGCTTTAGAGAATCATATGAATGCATAATACTCTAGTTATTCACAGTACTACCCTTTCTCTTCAAATTTCCTCAATTTTATTTTTAAAATGCTGATGCTTTTATTGGTCTAAATCGGGCAATTTCTTCTACTAATCTGGGATTTATCAGTGAGAAGAGCATCCTATGCTGTGCAAGGCTAGTGTGATTTCTGTACAAGGCTACTGTGATTTAGAGCCCAGATTATCTTGCAATATTTAAATAGCCTTGGCATTAACAGCAATTTGTCAGTACAACTTCCAAGGTTACTCAAGAAAATGATACAAGTACTTGTTCTTAGGCAAGGTGAGAAAAGAAACTCATCTAATTACTCCAGGAAAATCTGGGTCAGCCTAAAGCTATGAGGTACTAGCAACTGTTGGGGTCCAACAGCCCTAGAATCCCACACTCTTCCCTTCCTCTGAAAATTGTACTCTCAAATCAACTCTATTACAAGCACCACCCCTTGTTAAACTGTTAAGGTTTATGTACGATGTTAAGATTTATATACAATGTACGATTTAAGTAAAGACACTTACTACTGATTTTTTTTTCTTTCAGTATTTGCATTCAAATGTTCTACCACAGCAAAACATTTGTTGTCAGTGAGCACGCCATTATTACAGCCATTATTCCTCCTCCCAAGGCACCATATTGAATTGGCTACTGCATCAAGAACAAGCATGCAGGTACAAAGATCATCAAAAGGACCATTAAATTGGGACAGTCTACTTTCCCTGAACAGAAAAGGTTTCCAGACACAGTTGCAATATTTTGTAGCAGGTGATACCCAACAGAGATTCTGCTTTTTATTTCCAAAGGACAAGGAAGTGGTGTTGTCCCCTCCAAACTGGACGTTCAAATGAGAACAGGAGCTGTAGGAAGATGACCTACAATGAATGACCTTTGAAGTTCAGAACAAACTATAAACTATATAAATTCTTATTTCACTGTATTACTTATGCAAAATGCTAACAGCCCTTAAAGCAACACACGTCTTAGTATACCTACCTACATGATAGAGACCAGCACAGAACTGTGCAGACAGAAGGATCAAACTTTGTCTGTTTAACCTTCAAATGTAAATAGGAACACTTCTATGACATTTACTACTGCCAGTTGCATCATCAGTCCATTGTGCTTAAATACAGATTTCAAGCAGTATTTGACAATTTAAAGCCATGAAGTCTTTAACCAGCCATTACAAAACCAGCTTTTTTACTCCATGGGAATTCTTTGGGATTTGAGTAGAAGTTGTCAGATACAGCTACTCACAGCTCCATGAAACACACTGTCATGGAGTACTGAAACATGTTACCCCCCAAAATAATAAAATAGTTATGAGGCCTACAGATAGTAGGTGCCAAATAATGATAGTTAGTCTTCTCCAAGAAGGCATCTCTCCATCTCTATTCATCACTGGTACATCCAGCCCTGAAACAAAGCCAAACTTTGTGATGCATTTGTTCTCTAGGTCTGCAGAGCCTGTTTTTCACCTAGCAAAAGGTGATATTCTTCCCGTCAGGGAATGCTGCAATAGTATTAAAACATACTCACCAACGCATCACATTCAAATCTGCCATGAAGATCAGCATATCCAGCAACTTCTACAAGAAGCCAGTACTTAGTTATCTACTTACCGTAAAAACTAACTGTATATTTGTGAACATGACTACTAAGCTCATTACAGGAGGCACAGCTGGCATTCTGATCCCTCTTAATATTTTTTCTTTATGCACCCTTGAATTTGCTCCTTGGGTTGTATTCTTTGAAGAGCTGCTTTTGAATACTATAACTTGGAAAGGTAACTATGTAAACAAGGAAAGAAACAGCTGAAATAAAAATTAGAAGTTTTTTTTTTTTTTTTTTTTAATTGAAACCACACGTTTATTTCTTAAACTATTACAAATGTTATTTTAGGCAAAAATGACAGAAAGTTTTCTACCCACACTAAAGTAGTCAATGTATGATTAGTATCTTGATCAAGAAAGTTTGCGTTCAGTATCAAGACAATACCCAGCTGGTCATGGACCATGTTTGTCTGGTGCTGTAGACTACTGTAATTAGCCTACTGCAATTAATGTAGCTATACCAATTTATACCAGCTTTCACAAATATTTGTGAATCAAAGTATATCAGTCTTCCAAAAAAAAAAAAAAAAAAAAAAAAAAAAAAGGCTTATGATAAGCCTCAGTATTTCCCACGTTCAACCCTTAAAAATTCATGAGTAATAAAGCCTCCTTCAGGGAATTAGTAATTACAGGTTACGACTGTCACAAGCAACCACATCATAAAATTTCTTTCATAAACTGAACACACAGTTCTTTTGCTCCTCTCCTAATTCATTGGCAGCTGGTTCCAAAAACCTTGGTGCTCTGAAGGGTAAGGCCTCCTCCCAGCACTGGAGAGATTTCAGGAATGCAATGCATTCAGTGCATGCAACTTCTCTTCAAGTCCAAGTTAATTTAAAGAAAGAAAAAATAAAAAACCAGTTCCAGGTGAAAGTCTTTTTTTTTTTTTTTAATACAAATATATCTAAAAAGGCCATTTCAGTGCCTTATTTCATTTACTTTAAAGTCTGCCTGCTTACTAGAAGCATGTTCCTTCATTACATCAAGGAATATTCTCCAGACACCTTTTCTCTTCCCAAGCATTATTAAGCATCCTTCCCAAAATAATTTTTGTTAGTTTAACTATACAGATCGACTCTTTTTGTGTCAAAAATTTTTTGCTTCCCCAGATTCTGTGTTAGCCTTAAAATACTCCTGGTATAAGCCGGTAAGGCACTGCAGCAGTGTAGAGCTTCCAGTCCTTCCCATATTTGCTGAAACAACGGTGTTCATCCCTAATGCAACGGTGAGTCAACAGAATAGTCATATAAATGATGTAGAAATAGGGCAAGATGTGTTCAAACCCACAAGCCAGGCAGTAGGCCAAGGAGCCCATCAAATCTCCCGTGTAGTTAAAATGGCGTGCCCAGCCCCAAAATCCTGAGGTCATCAGCTTGCTGTAGTACTTGGTCCCATCCACAGACATGTAGGAGCACTCAATGTATTCTGGCTTCTTCCCCCATATCCTGCAGTTGCCGTTTGTACGACGGAAGAGATCTTTCTGGTGGTTCGTCGTTCTGAAGATATAATAGCCAATCAAGCCCAACATCAAGACCCCTATGGCACTGGCTGTGCTGAGCTGCACAGGGTGGTAAACCAAATATAAACCCTGGGGAGCAGAAAAGAGACAATCAGTACTGCACTTTAAAACATTTTTAGGATGCCAGACTAATTCCTCAACATCCAGTGACCGAGAATGGAAGGGAAAAAAAGTACCAGTAAAACTATGGAATATTTTCAGAAAATATTTTCTGCTTCCTACATTGCCTCTGTCTCTCTTTCCAAAATTGCATGTCATAGGACAAACAAGAATAAGGGAGAAGTCATGAAGATGCACACTAAATGAGATAGGGGAAAATAAAACGACACACGTAAAAACACCCAACATCCAGGAGTACAGAAAGGGCCTGAAAGGATTTAGAAAAAAAATATACAGACACTGTCAGAAAGGGGTACAAAAGATGGAGAGCAAAAGAAAAGATGTCAATTCCATGCAGGGACAGTAAGCTCTACTACAAGCGTATTGTTATAAGACTATTACAATGGTTAGTTAGCATTCAAACCATCAAGAAAGAAATTAAAATACAAATCATTCTGCTGGGAAGAGTAGTTTTGGAAGGTTTCCTTCATTTTAGCCCAAACATCTGTTGTATCACATTTTTACCTGCAAAGTGTAGAGGTAAGGCAACCAAACACAGTCTCCCCAGCCCAAGTACCATCCAAAATGATCATGGCAGATATCAATCGTTTTCAAATACCAGGCTTCATTCCAGAAGAAGTCCAAAACATAAATACCCTGAAACAGAATGATTCTACTTTAATAACACAGCACTGTCACCTGTCATCCTGTCTACCAGTGTCAACCTACTCTTTTGTCTTACAACAAAATCTCAAAGCTGATGTGTTTTCATTTTAACACTTCAAAAAATAGAGGCATTGAGAGGAACATATCAGCAGAGATCTATAATACATCTGTATAGCTAAAGCAATAATAAGTAATACAAAGCAGTATTAACATAAATTAGCACATGGAGAATAGCTGCATTACTTAAGGACATACACTTAGGAAACACACTTGCATTTTATTGCTCCTGCCTCTCAGAGAGTAGGAACAGAGCTTCTGTTAAGCAGCCTTCCATTTATGCATATTAATAAACCCAAACTACTAGTTGTGTTTATTACTTTGGGGACTCCTCAGGAGAAAACATAGCACTGAGTGCCTATTTTCAGGTGTTGGAGACATTTGCATTTCTGCATGTCCTGAGGAAAATAAATAAATAACTAACGTAAAGCTCTGCACTCAAAAAAAAACCTGCCCCAGTTGTGCTCTAACTAAAGCCACAGAACCCTGTCATTGTTCCCCCTGGTCTGAAGATCAAGCTAGAGCATAGGCTCAGAAAAATCTCTCTTAATTTAAGCCTATATCAAAATCTGCTGGCACAGACATAAGTATGCCAGTGGTAGCACACTGGATTATTCACAGTGACATGCTGAATGAATGAAAGCGTCCAAAGAAGCAAGTTCCAATGCATCAGTACCAAGTGACATTGTTCAGGCCAGGAAGAATAATTTAAGTTTGCTTTCAATGCAAGAACTTTTTCCTACTTTAACACTATTTTATTTCCAAATTGGTATCTTGTTTTCCTCCTCCAAATTTACCTGAAGGACATTGACAAGGATCATGGAGTTGGTTACTTGGCCATACAGCTTCTGTTGTTTAGCAGCATAGGAAAGGTTAATCAGAGTCCAGGCTACAATGCCAGGGCGCCCATTGAAGAACAGCTTGAAATCAAACCACTTTCCTATTCGAGGGTTAAATTCAATCCCCATCATGTAGTCGTAAAAGAAGTTGCCAGTGAATTTGCTAGAAAGCATGAGATTAAAAATTTATATTGTTATAATACACATGGTTAGTATTCTGACTATACATTTCAGATAATTTCCTAAGCGGCCTGATATAACAATAATAAAAATCATAAGACCATGTAATGCAATATAAGGTAAAAATTGATCAAAATAAAGTATTACAGTACAAGAGATAAATTGTAGCTTCATAAGCATTGTGTTTAAACTTGCTATCACTTTTCAGGAGTCCAACTATAACTTTGTTTGCTAGACATAATTTAGACACATGCATCTGTGATACCAAGGATGGCAGTCACACGACATGCAGCATGAAACATAACGGGTGGTGCATGTCTTCAAGAATCAGTTCGACATTACTATATGTCTGATTTCCTTGTATGCTCTTATTAAGACAACATACCAGTCTTTAGCATTAGTAGGGAAAAAGTAGCCTTTTATCATTGCGAATGTGGAAACTACATATCCCAGGATGTTGGCACACCATAGGAGAGGAATCCAATTGTCAAAAATGATGGTAGGCGAGAACCAGTGGAAGTAATAGGCATTGGCAAACCAAAGTACATGGGTTATGATCCAAGCCTGGAGTCCATTGATTTCATACTTATTTACTACACCTAAAGTAGGGAAGAAAGAAATCAATATTACTGATGTTACATTAGTACAGTTATTAATAAGGATATGTACACAATAGCCAGGAGGTCAATAGCTCATGAAGTGACCTACTCTGCTTACCTTCCTTGAATGTCACCCTCCGAGTTAAGTATCTTGCAGCACTTTTCTGAGTTTCATTAGATTCTGCTGCAACTTGTAGGCTAAGCTTTTTCTTAACTCTCTTCACAAAAGGATGGATTTATAATCTCACCTACAATCAGCCAAGCTCTCAAGTTATCCTCTGTCACGCTTAGCCCACATCACACATTCTGCTCAAGTCTTGCAGGTTAACTTGGCTCAAATAGGCGTGACTGCATTGTTAGATTCTAGTGATAGTCTGATAATTTTGGTGCTTTAAATCAACGGCAATCTGTATTTTTCCACTTCTGATACTGTGCTTGCTGTATTTTACTTAAGCATGAACTGATCAGCTAATTACGTGATAAATAGCTTTTTAGGAGAAAGAAGTTCTGTAATTTATTCTAAAAGAAGATAAATATTGCTCTGTTTTATTGTTTGAAATAAGCATATCGAAAGTGAAAACATTTATGTCCATGTTTCCTGCAGGTATATACAGATTGCTAAGAACTCCGTACAGAAATGCTATCATTTAAAAAGAGTGTGATTATGTTGTGGTACATCCCAAGGAATAACATACCAGCTGGAGTGACAGCACCTTCTTGTACACCTCCTACATATCCAGGAAGAAACTTGTGGCAGAAGTCAGGAACAAACATATACAAAATCACCTAGAAGTGACAGAATATATTAACCCAAAAAAATTCATACACATACCAAAGATAACAGTCAGTTTCAATTAAGTATTAGATAAGCAAATATTATTAGATTAGCTGTTGTGATTTTAGACCAGTAATATGCCCAAGCTACAGAACAATTTTAAAGACAGCTTTCATATATGGTGGTAAGCCTTTTTTGGTGGGGAGGGAGGACTGTTTCTAGTTAGATTTGGGTCCTTATCCTTTAATTTTAAAACATTATACTTAAGTAACTTTCCAATTTGGAAAACAATAGCAGTAGTTTGCTAAATTTGAAGATATTTTACAAAAAAAAAAATCACTAATAAACATTCATTTAGAGTTTGTCTATAGAAAAATACATCCCTTCTGCAGTTAGTTTATGATAATACTTATTGTGTGTTAATTTAAAGTTAATCAGTATTTTTGTTATATGGCTGGTTTATCTTAACCACATCATCTTAGACTCTTGTAGAGGTCATTTATCTAAAACATCTTAATTTATATTGTATGAAATACTTGTATCACAGAGTTATCTGTGAGAACAAGCAATACTGAGATTTATTTCGTTTCATTTCCCTGTCCTGACTCACTGCCGCACACAATGATTTAGCATAGTATTATATGAGACTCAAGAGAAAGAACACCACTTGTGAGGCAGCCTTCTTTCACCATAAGATCAGAATTGGTATCCTGAGTGCTTAAAACCCATATAATCTTAGTAACTCCCAAATTTTTCATCTGACAGACTATTTTGCCATTACGTAAAAAAAAAAAATACAGTATTCCATTTAGTTCCATCCTTCTTTCATCTGATGGACAGATACATGCTTGTACGCACACACGCTACAACTAGTTTGTAATTCAATAATATACCTGGAAAGCAACCCAAATAATATAGATGCCAGCAGCTGTGTAGGTCAGTGTAGGAGTCTTGTTCCAGATGTCAGACAGATGTTTATTCCCCATGAGCAAGTCAATGAGCGGATCAGTCAGAGAGCACTGGTACTGGTCACAGGACATTATGAAATAATACACGATAAGTGGTGCAAACATGAGAAGGAAAAGGATGCTTGCCAAGGAAAACCAGTCTACCTCCCTGTAATCCAAAACAGAACATTTTTTTTTCAGCTTTCAGTTATGACAGCAGTTCTGATTAAGTCAAGCAATTTTAGTCTAAAAAGACCACTGAAAACTAGATGGATGAAAATGGAAAATATTTTTAGAGCACATATGTTTCTTTGGGTCAAACAGTGACAGGAAGTTTAGCACGTTACATACTTTACCACAAAGCGTTATAAACCTAAGCTGGTTAATCAGAGCAACAGAACAAATAACATCTCTCCTCCAAAAAGGACGCTATTATTACAGTCTTCACATGTTTGATAGCAATCATGGGTACTACTGGTATTCAGTTGGAGGTGGTAATAGAATCACAATACTCTGCAAAGCTTGGAAACACAGAGGACATAGACCCTGAACAGCCAGAAACTGAACATGTTCCAGAACCACTGTCTGTGGTAAGAAACCGTATGGACACCTGCTGCTGTTTTCAGCTACAGTATGGTACTCAACTGATACTTGAACCACGCTCTGACAACAGGAATATGAGCCATAAACCTTGCTGCTGCTGAAGGCATCAGCTAGTAATACCATAGATGGATGCCTGTTTTCCAAATTACAGCAAATATTTTGTTCAGCCTTTGAAGAAACTACAAATTTCACTGAGTATTATGGTTTGTTTTTCATTTTGCAAGAAGGGTTGTATTTTAACCCAAGCCACCTGGCAAGCTCCATATTTAAAAACCTTGAGGAACTCTTCTTTGGCACCTGATACTACAACTCATTAACCAGGAGCTTTCAATGTTAGGTCAATGCACCCATCTTTTAAAAACAGAATAAAGATTAAAAAGAATGTAACGTCTGTAAGAGTACATAAGAACCAATTTGAAATACAGTGACTAATTAGAATCATCAACTTCTCTCACCATGCTCTTCCCCACTGGACTTGAGAAGCTTGAGTATCATTTTGGATGTTTTTGTGGTTTCGTTCTTTAGAGTTTTTCTCCTTGTGGGCTGCCATGGTGTTCTCTGTGAGAGAAAATATTGATATTATTCCAGCTTGTACTCACTAGGTCTTTTGGCTCTACTGAAAAGAAATACAAGTTACTAAAAATAATTAAATAGCTTTCAATTACAAGAAGTTTGGGAGTGAAGAAGAGGAAAGAAAAAAAAGAAAAGAAAAAAAACAGAAAACTTTCCTAAATCCTTCTGTCCTGTCCTGGCCTCATCCCCAAGGCCCTGCCTGGCCACCCCAGGTCTGTGTGACGCTGGTTCCCTTCACCAGGCCGGACCCTGACCTTCATCCCTTGGCTGATGGCCTGGCCCGGCCTTGGCCCAGCTGCATCACCACAGCCTTGCCTGGCAATCACGGAACATGGCCCTGACCTACTGACTGACTTCCCTCGGTTATCACAAGTGCTAACCGCCACCTAACGCTTCAGCAGAGACATTTAAAATACTGTCAGAGTATTTTAGACATTTGGCTGAGATGTGAGCCAGACGTTGCCTCATTCCAGGTGTTAAGTGCTTCCATGACAAGGCTTCTCACGCTAGTAACACACCCATCAAGAGACAATGCTACCGAACGTGTTCAAGAGAAAGCAGACAGAGGAGAGCTACTGTGTTGATGTTAGTTTGGTCCAGTTAGCGGTGCCTGTTTTGCTTTATGATAGTAATTTTGCCAGGACAGAAAGGCTCTTAACCAGGAAGCATCAGTCAGCAGGACGTTGGCTGGATGAAGCCTGTGAAGTTATTTACCTCAGCCCCGTGCTGAGAGCTGGGCCAGCTCAGAGCAGGCTGCCAGGGCATTGCCCAGTTAAGTTTTGCGTATTTCCAAGGATTCCCCATGATCTATCAGTCCTGCTGAGGAAGCAGGCCTCGTCTCCGAGCCAGGAAACAAACCCTAGGCTGAGGCTTTTCGTGGCAGTTCCATTAGTTCGGGGCTCCCAAGCACCCAGCGGCCCGGTTACCCTGCAGGGCTGGGTTTTAAGCACCGCTCTGCCTGCCGAGCACCCGCAGAGCCCCTGCCAGCAGCTGGGGGTTGGTGCAAGCCCCCCAGATCCACCATTAACCCCCCAGACAGCGCAGGAGCACGGCGACCACCCCGCTCCCGGAGCCGCCAGCGGCTAGAGGAGGACGAGCAGCCTCCAGCCAGGCTGCAGGGGGCACGCACGCCTTCCCCCCGCTTACAGCGCGGCTGCCATCGAGGTTCTCCTTCCTACACCACCGCCTGAGCCTACCCCAGCCCGAGGCTCCTGCCCCCCTTCCCACACCCCTGCCCCCCGCGGGCACCCACCTGCAGGCAGCTGCCGGAGCCCCCTCTCCCCGCCTGGCCTCGCCGAGCCGAGCCGAGCCCCCCAAGGCGCTTCGGATCCCCCCCGCCCAGCTCGGTCCCGCCCCCTCCCCGCCCCGCCGGCCAATCGGCGCCGCGCTCCCGCCCGCCCCGCGCCACCCCATTGGCGGAGCGCGCTCAACCCATGGGCCGAGCGGCGGCCCCGGCGGGGTCCCGCTGCCGGCACCACCCGCGGCCGCCCCGCCTCGGGGCCCCGGCCGCCTGGAAGGCAGCAGGGCAGTGGTGGCCCCCTCACTGGGGCTTTCCACAGCCCAGCACTGAAATCCCGCAGTGTAACCACCCCTGTGCCCCTCTGCACCTCAAGGCACTGCTCCTCGCCCTCACGCAGCATTTGCCGTGCAGCCTGCAGGATGCGATCCCTCCCCACAGCCACGGGCTGACGTGCTGTGCTGTGTGCGGGTGTTGTGCTGTGTGAGGGTGCTGGTGGCTGAAGCTTGAGCTCCCAAAGTAGCAGCCACAGACCCTGAGTGCACCCTGGGTGACTGAGTTCATGGCTGCTCCAGTCAGTGCCTCCAATAGCGCAGGCACACTGTGAGCAGCGGTGGCCCCGAAGGCCAGATTTGGCCATCATGTAGGAGGGACCACTACAAAGAACAAGGATGTTGAACGAAAGGGACCTGATGCCCCAGGAGACAATTTAGTACAGGATAATGTTAGGAAGCGTCCCATCGATAAGGCCAAACGCAGAACGGGTTGAGCCCTAAGGAACCCTGCGGGGCATTGTGCCCTGAAGCTGCTTTGGTGCCGCATGCGGTCAGACAGCTCCCAGACCTCTGTGTCCTGCTCCGTGTTACCCCCATCGCCTTCAGCACTCCCAGTCTGACCCAGGTTCGGCAGACACCTCTCAGAGGGTGCTAAAATAAAGGCTGAGACTGCCAAAATGGCCGAGGCGGGGTAAGGAGGCGCAAGGGGAAGGCCCACGGGGGGAGCTGCACCCGGGATCGTGGCAGCAGGTCGCAGCCAGACCGGGATTAAGGCCAGGGCAGGGAGCTTCTCGCGTCCCGCCGCAGGCAGCACCCCTCATTAGCTAATTAGCCCTCAGCGCCCCGAGCTTTGGCAGCGGGCACTCCTCATTTGCTCGGCCAGAGCCCCCCCCCAGGCACGGCCCCTCAGTCCCAGCCCCTGAGGCGGGGCCCGGCGCTGCGGCGGCGGCGCCATGGGGCGGGCGGTGCGGCTGGCAGCCTGCGCCCTCAACCAGTGGGCGCTGGATTTTGAGGGCAACGCGGGGAGGATCCTCAAAAGTGAGCCTTGAGGGGTCCCGGGGGGATCCCCTCTGCCTGGTTTGGGGTCCTGGGGAGGCCGGGCAGGGTTAGGGTTAGGGTCCCGACTGCTGCTTGAGCATGCTCCTTTCTTTTCCAGGTATTGAAATCGCAAAGGGCAAAGGAGCCAGATACAGGCTTGGTCCTGAGCTCGAAATTTGGTAGGAGCGCTGCGGTTATTAGCTGATTGGGGTTAAGAAACGGCAATAATTAAGTACTAAAAATGGTTAAGAAAACATGTAGTAGTCTAATGTTTAAACTGGCGTTAAAAACACGTGGCTGTCAGTGCAAACAGACACATTGCAGATGCAAGCAACGTATTGCAAAACCTGTCTTAAAAACTTACCTTATACCAATATTTGTTGGCTTATTTCAGCGAGCTTTCCTCATGGTGCCTGCAGTACTTTGAGTTCTGCCTATGCGCAAGCTGCTGCTTTAGGAAGGAATATCCCAGCAGCACCGAGGAATTTTAAACAGCCTTCAATGCTGATGCGCACAGCGCTGCATCTTCGTGTTCTCTATAAACTGCATATACAGTGAGATGTTTCATGTCTGGAGTAGTTCTGGTCCCACAGTTCTGTTACTGATAAATTTATGTCTGTATTATATATATATAATTATTTATATAATTTATAATTTTATATCTGCCTGACAATTTATTTCTTTTTCTACACAGCGGTTATGGCTGCTCAGATCACTATTATGAGTCTGATACACTCCTGCACTCATTTCAAGTTCTGGCAAAGCTTTTGGAGTCTCCAGTTACTCAAGATATTATCTGTGATGTGGGAATGTAAGTCTTGTATAAGCAGGATTAAGCGCTACCTCTTTTGAGAATGCGGTCTATGTTGCGTAAACAAATGTCTCTGGATAATGAGGATTTTGCAGCAAACTTGTAAGCACATCTTAGGAGCCATACTACTTTTCATTCTAATTTGCACCAGTAGGATCGCAACATATAAGGTGTTTTTTTTCTGATGTAATCCTTTCAAAATGCTTTTTTTTTTTTTTTTTTTTTTCACTTGGGGGGCAGAGGAGTGAGATTCCTGGTGGCTGGGCTCTTCAAGAGAGAAGTAAAATTTTTTTTTCTCAGGAACCTAAATGGCTGGGCCCTACTGTCATGGACAAGGTTTTGGGTAAGACCTTGTATTATATGTAAAAAAAAAAAAAAAAAAAAAGGGCTTTATAAATTGACTTGTCTTTCAGGAATGTCACGGCTCATGTACCTTGCTTTAACTGACAGCTGTCTTCACAGACAACGTACATGTATGTCATAATCATTTTGATGTTCAAATAAACGTAAAAAATAAACATTGTAAGTTATGTGCTGTGAGTGAGCTGTGATATTTTGTAATTGTAAAAGTAACACATGTGCATACCTGTTTCTTGGTATCGAATGCGTAAAGCTACCTTTTATTTACTTTGGACCAGCCTGGTAGTATCGTAGTCGGTCAGGTTTGCCCAGCCAATGGCATTGGGGTCTGCTGGTGTTTCTCAGGCACACCAGTAATATCCGGTAATCATTGGTAATATCTGAAACTGACAGAAAACCAAAGAGTTTTGTAAACAACTTTTCTAATATAAACATTAGAAACTACATATATTGTGTTATTTAATTCCCTTGAGTGATACAATATAGATTTGTCTTAACATAGTTTTTGTGTATTGAAGGAGATTGTGTAGCTTTTTTCTTTTTTTTTTCTTTTTCTTAAATTTAATCTGATAACGTTGGTTAGCCACTGGTAATTTTTCTTCTTATTTTTGCAGGCCTGTTATGCACAAAAATGTTCGCTACAATTGTCGAGTGATCTTCTTAAATAAGTAAGTAGTTCTTTACATGTTTTGTGAGTCAGAACATTAGCGTAACGTTTCAGAGACCTGTTTGGCCTTCTAGTAAGATTCTTTAGTGCCATGTAAGGGGATGGTGTTGTCCTCCTATCTCTTAAATTTTAGAGAGATGACTTAATGTTTTGCATCATCTGTTTTTCCTTTCTGACCCTGTAGAATCTAAATTTCCACTGTTTTTTGAAACACTTTTTGAAGAGCCCAGAAAGAAAACTTTTACGTCTACAGACAGAAATGTTTAAATAAATAAATAAATAAATAAATGTTGTTTACTGTACGTCACACTAGAAAAAATCAGTGAGTTGATTTTCATCAATGTTCTTATTTAGTCTTATGTGCTTGCACATCAGGTCTTAATTCACCCTTTCTGTTTTGTTTTAATTTATATTTTAAGAAAAATCCTTCTGATTAGACCGAAAATATCACTGGCAAATGCAGGAAACTATAGAGAACTTAGATGGTTTACACCATGGAGCAAAGCAAGGTAGGTTGGCTACTGTTTAACTGCGTTTAAGAAACACAGCTTGCCATTTGCAGCTGCAGCAGAAGGATTGAAAAATATTGCAGTACATCAGCTACAGGGTGAACATCAAAACAAAAGTCAGTAGAGCTATGTAATTGCAGCTTAGTTAAAAAGCTTATTAAACATAAACAAACTCTGAATTGCTGAGCTCGCAAGAAAAGTGCGGCTGAATGATCCTGCCACCAGTGTAGTGCTCTCTTTCCTTTTGTATGCTTTCATATGCAGGTCAGGACTGGAGGAGCGTATGTTTATCTGCTTGATTGTATCCTGTTCAATATTAAACAGGAGAATGGTGTAGAACGAATGAGCTCAGCTAGAATTTCATGACTGCAAGGGAAGGACGCTACCTTACGTACCTTATGAAGCATGGAAATATGCTTGATACACGTCTCTGGTGCTGTTCACTCATCCTGCAGTCAAAGAATGGTTATAACTTGATGGTCTTAGTAAAATACTTCTGAGAGTTCCTGCATATCTGTCCTCTTAATCCCACGCAATTCTAGATGAGCTTCAAGTTATTTCTGGAGTAGCACTGCAAAAGGGAATTTTTTATTTCAAATTTGACTTACCTGTCTTTATCGGTCTAGTTTATAACTAGAAGGGAGCAAGCATGAAAGCTGCGTACCCCTAACATTCACCACATATTACCATGTTAAGTAGAGGTTATTTCCACTGCTGTGTGACCTCTTAACTCTTGGATGGTGACATAATTACTCGTGTTAATTCACTTTAAGCATTCTTCATGCCTATTTCTCTGCAGAATCAGGATGTCTCCCTTAAAGTTTTTTTCTACTGAAGAAGTCCACCTCAGGCTTCAGCCTGAAGACATGCTGTTTTAATACTTGATTATTCACTGGAAAATACAGAAGCAAAACTTACGAAGCCAGAAATAGACAACCCTGTACAGTTATGAAATCTTAAGCTTTATAACATTCTGTTTTCATGTTCACCATGAATTTCTGAAGCAAAAGGTTGTTGTTAATTTTAATCTTAACATTTCAATTTTTTTATTTATTTATTTTTTTACATACCCAGTACTGTACAACTTCAGTGCAATTTCTTTAATCACGGTTAGGAGATGACATAATGTGGATATTAGAATCAGTTGTTATGCTATGCTTTACGTGACCATGTATTCACAGTTTATAAACCTGCTTTAGGCACGTGGAGGAGTATTTTCTACCAAGGATAATTCAGGAAGTGACAGGGCAGGTAAGTTCTTAATGGAGTCTTTTCTTTTTAACTTTGCTATCTTCATAACTCAGCCATCTAAATGCAGGGAATTTGTGGCATGAAACAGTAGAGCACCAAATCATTCTGCCAATCATGTTGCAAATTCAGGTGTTTCAATAATAGTTCTCAGATTAAATGAGAACATAATTTAACCTAATTGGTGTTAGTATTTAGCAGCAAAACATGGAAGGCTTAAATTTGCCTCAGTTGTTTATATGTACAGTGAGTATTCAGTTCTGTTTTTATAGGTTTGTTGATAACTTTCTGAATTTGATGAGATAGATTCTTCCATTCCATTCAAGTCAGGATGTTGTGTTGTTTTGTTTTGTTTTGTTTTCTCTTAGGACACTGTTCCTTTTGGGGATGCAGTGCTAGCAACCAAAGATACCTGTCTAGGGACAGAAATATGTGAAGAGCTCTGGGCGCCAAACAGGTAAAGCAGAAGAAGAAATGGAAAGTAAACTAAAGCATACCTTGGACCTTCCTGAAAGAATTGTTTCTGTAAAAAATCTGCTTGTTATTCTATGTAGTATATCTTTCAGAAAGCGCCAATAAGCTAAATATAATGAGGAACAAGAAATACATCATGGGAAAGAGATGGGAAATTTCAGTAAAAGGGGCTCAAATTTTTTGATGCTTGTCTTCATATAAAACCTTTTCACTGTTATCTGCTATGTGCCTTGTGCATTGGAGTTCTGGAATTTCTGCTGGCAGAATGTGTCAGCCTTGTCCAGAAACTGAGGACTGTATTTATAACAAAAACATTTCAATAAGATTTTCTGTATCTTTCAAGAAGTTGGATAGGTACCACAACAGGTCTGTACATGGGTCAGTTACACTCCTGAAAATGACAGGGCAAGTCATTATCCTGTCAGAATTGCTTGGACACAAATGAAGAGCTCCCATTTCTTATGTCAGATTCAGAGAATCCAGCTAATTTTCACGATGAAGGCTGTGTTCCCAATGATAACCCTTGCAAGGCTACTATTCTATATATTCCAGTGGATTGAATAGCTGTAGAGGGAAGTGAGTAATTAGTGACCAGTAATAGAACAATGAGCCTTTGTTTCTATGAAACATTGATCAGCTGGAGAAATGGAAAGTTTTGAGGATGAAATGGGAGATCTTCTCATTCTGTTGGGATATAGTAAGCATTAAAAACCTCAGCATGGCTGAGATAGAGAATATCATTTGAAATACTGAGCCATGTTTTAAGGTGTTCCTTTCTTTTAGTGCTCTGTATGAAGCTTAACCTGCTTTGAAAAAGCAGTATTGCTGACTCTCTGGGTCTTGGGAAACATTGGGAGTGGTAGGCACAATGACGAAGAACTTAGTTATTTCAGTCTACTGCTCCTCTTAGTGTAAATGTCAGATTATGTTCTTTCCCAAGTGGAAGATAGGTGGGATAAGCCATCCTTTCATGATTTTATTTGGCATGTAGGCCGAATTTCTGGAGTATTGGTTTTGCCAGTAATTATAATCCCATATTATATCATTTACTAATCACAGTCTCAAAAAACTGGGAGTACTAGAGGTTTTTTTCATTTTCCTAGACAAGTAGAGCCTTGTTATAATGGACAAACTAGAGCTTAGGTTCTTGGATCGCTTAGACTTCCATAACTTTGAGATGCATCTATTTACCTATTAGCTTAATCCTTCTCTATTTTTTAAACCATCATCATACAAGGCAGAAGGAAACAACTAAAGGTCATTAACAGGAAGCAAAGTCTAGTGCCCTTAAGTAATAGTTCCTGGTTTTACTTTAGTTCCTGCTACAATTTTAAGTTCTTCCCAAAGACAAAGAAGAACGTATTTACAAAGTTTAGACACGGGAATGGAGAGGAAAAAAAAAAAAAAGAAGTGGTTGCATGAAAGCTGTTGTAGTTAATGCAAAATAAATAAAATGTTCCAGATGTCTTTACAAATCCTTCAACTCAAGTAATTCATTTCCTTATAACTGCAGGTGTGGTATGTTATATACAAAGATACTATGTTTTTTGTTTTTTGTTTTTTTTTTTTCTATTTCTTTTTTTTTTTTTGGCATTTGAAAAAGAGAGGAACAGTAAAAGTTAGGTCATTTCATAGGGTCTTGGTGCTGCCCTTTCAGACCAAGACTGTCTTGTTTTCTTTCTTTGTGACCCAGACTTCTATGGAATAAAGTAGAAGGCATTTTTTTTAGAATACAATTAGCAAAACCCCACCTGCCCACTGCAACCACTACTGGTCTTTGACAAGAATCAAGCTATGCAGGAAACCAGATGTTTTTGTGAGCTCTAGCTTTGTTTGAGCTAAGACCTGGAGAAAACTGGCAATGACATAAATGTTTTTGGTGATGGTGGTTTTAAATGATACCTGCAATATTCCCAGCTGCATGTGATTGCCAACTCAGTTTTTTTTCTGCCTTCTGATTTGACAGCCCTCATATTGAAATGGGACTTGATGGTGTGGAAATTTTCACTAATTCTTCAGGGAGTCACCATGTGCTGCGGAAGGCTCATACACGGGTGGATTTGGTGAATTCTGCTACAGCAAAGGTATACTTAAGGCATGAGCTTAGTGGCCTTGACAGACCTTGTTGCTTGGGTGTTTTGAATTTTTTTTTTTTTTTTTTTTTTTTTTGTGTTTGTTTGTTTGTTGGCCTGTGATTACCTGATTACCTTCCCTCCAGCTGCTGGGATTCTGTACTTCTTTGGGGAGCCCTGCTGTAGGTAATGCTCTAATGTTGGAGACTATTTGGTTACAGATCAGCTCTGTATGATCTGTGGAGCAGGAAAGCAGAAGAAATGCTATTTAGTATTTGCTTGGGAGTATGGAGAAACAAATGTATGCATGTGCATATGTGAGGAGCACGCTAAGAAGGAACTTGGCACAGAAACTCATAGTTCTGCGCTGGCGTACCAACTATATAATCTTATTTTCCACACACCTCTATAAAGGAGAGTCAGAATACCTTAAAGCAGTTTATTTTCTTGCAGCTCTGGAGGCTTGTTGCAAAAATGCAATTGATCTTTATCTTAATTCCATTAAATTGTGAAGATAAAATATTGTACTAATATAGTAGACAGAAAATAGTAGTTATTCAGAGTAACTGACTGCTCTGTAATTGGAAGCATGAAATGTTGAATCTACTGCATACAGAGAAGCAATGAGCTTGAAAGGGCATAGTTGAACATGCATTCTCCATGCAGGACAAACTACCAGTGGCTCTGCTTGTTCCTTGTGGTTATCTGTGCCTCAGCAGTCTCCTTCCATATGCTCTATGTACTGAACTGATGGCTCATTACCAGCATTTAATTCAGTCAGCATAGGGTGATATTTTTCAGGCACATGTAAAACCTTCCAAAAGTGTGTCATTTCCATAAATTCACAGTTCCTTTTTTGATCTTCATTCACAAAGCAACATTCTCTTGGAGAAATATCGGTAACTGTCTTAGGAAGGGAAAGTAGAAATCTGTCTTTAAACTTAGCCATTACTTTTCCTGTCATCTTCGTACTTAAAATTTATTTTGGTTTTTGACATTGAAAATTCTGCCTATTTTAAAGAGAAGCCATCCAAACACAGCTTCTGCCATCATTTTCCCTCTTCTGTCAATCTAACCGTGAACTTAGCATTTCAGTTTTGAAATGTAGCCCTCTCTGTTTGGGCTAAGGGTATGACTCTTCAAGCTAGTAACAGGAGATGTGTTTTCCAACAGCAAGAAGGAGATAGAGTTAATGTACTACATTTCCTTACGTTATTATATGTTTCTGTTGCACGTATAGTGTGTAAAGTACTTTTTCAAATGGAAAAAAACAAGGGTCTAAGCCCTAAGTCATTCCCATCTTAGAGAAGGATTATGAGAAAGACTTGAATAGTGGAAAAAGTTTGATGTTTAAAATTGCCAGGTACTACATTCTGAAATACGTTTTTTGTCTGTTTGCTTGTTTTCCTCACAGAATGGTGGAATATATATTTTATCTAACCAGAAGGGCTGTGATGGTGATCGTCTGTATTATGATGGCTGTGCCATGATTTCTATGAATGGAGAGACAATTGCACAAGGATCTCAATTTTCACTCGATGATGTGGTAATACATTCAACCTATAGATAACTGTTACAGCTGAAGCTAGTGGAGCTATGGTTATGCTCAAGACTTTTCAGAAAATCTACTGATACTAGGTCTATGTCTCATAGACTAAAAATATGTTTTTATGGTGTTATTCAATGGGGTCAAAGGATTTTTCCTCATTAAATTGCCTTGATCTGTAGTAGCTGTCCTGGTTTTGCGAGCAAGGAAGAGCTGTCACAGTGGAGCAACTTAATAAAAGTATTTGAGAATGTAATCACCATGTTTAGGAGAGGCTCTCTTAATTTATATTATTTATTCAAACAAATAAGTGTGAAGACTGCAGTGTTCTAATTATGACCTGCATTGGTAAACAAAAGGTTGGATAGGTTGATCGTTATTTAAAAGCCCCCTTTCTCGGTAATTTGTCATCACAGCTGTAGGTTTCATCACTTTTTGTGCCATGCTCATCTCTTTACCCAGTATGCTTCTTGACTTTTCCTCTAGTTCTTTGCTGCAATTGATGGTGAACTCATCGTTCAGCCATCTGACAAGTGCTATGTATTTGTTGTGGTTTATGAGCATCCTAGAGTACTCAGTGAATTGAGTCAGCTGTTCTCATTTTGTTATATAAGTAAATCTACTGAGACAGAGATGAATTGTAAAGCGAGCAGAAAGATCTGTATTGGAAAAAGTTTTACATGCGTTTTTCTTCCCTAGCACTTTTTTTTGTTTGAGTCCAGTCGTGTCAAGCATTTTTTATCAGTCTATGTGGAATCAATCTAATGCTGAGAGCCTCTCCACAGGAGGTGCTTGTTGCCACACTGGACTTGGAGGATGTTCGAAGTTACAGAGCAGAGATTTCATCTCGTAATTTAGCGGTAAGAATTCTTTACACAGATCAATTGTAAACTCTGCCAAGTTTGAATAGTTATTGAATTTAAAAGCTGTTTGCATGTGTTGATGTTTCAGTGTTCTACAGATCTGTTGTATGGGTTTATGCTTCATTAAAATTTATGTCTGCCAACTCTTCTGTATTTTTGCATAGGCAAGTAAAGTGAATCCCTATCCTAGGATAAAAGTGAATTTTGCTCTGTCATGTTCTGATGATGTAGCTGTACCTGTTTGTATGCCAATCCAGTGGAGACATCATAGTCCTGAAGAGGAGATCTGGTAAGCACACATTGAACCGATTACATGATAAAAAGTTTAAAACTAATGGAGATAAATACAATTTCTTTACATTTAACTAAAGACAGTCTCTCATTGGGGGAGTTGCAAGTTGACTTACTCAGGTCTCATCCCATAACACGCTTGGACTGATGATATTCTGTGATTTCAGCCTTGGTCCTGCATGTTGGCTCTGGGACTACTTAAGGCGCAGCAAACAGGTAAGAAATGTTTTTTTCTGTTCTTTGTCATAGCCTATGCACCTTCTTCTGTGGTATAGGGACAGTACAGATTGCTGTCCTGTGCTGCTGCTAATGCAGACTGATGTCGCTAGTTCATGGTGCAAGGTTAGATCTCACTGGTAGCTCATTTAGACTTGAAACATGTATGGCGTGACTTTAGTATGCTCTGCAGACCTCTTCCTTCAGAGTCATGCTTTCTTTGAAAGCAATAGTCAAACATACCTCATTAAATGAGATTTCTTTTGCTTTAGAACACTATTTTTCAGTAAGAAAAATATTTTTAATGGCATAGGAGGGTGTTTAGAATAAGCAGAGTGACAAGAATTAGTAGTTCAGTTCAATGGTAAATTACATATGAAAACTTTGGTCCTAGTTATGAGCTCTTCTGTATTGCTAGAATATAGCAATAAGACAGACTGACAATTTTTATATCCAGAGGGTTTACATTGACTCCTTGTTTGGATTTTTCCAGTTGGTAAGAGTTGAAGGGGATTTGCTAGATCTGTGGGATTTTTTGTTTGTTTGTTTGTTTGTTTTCCTGCACAACGTAACAGATTGAACGGTGCATATGTAATTTACTAGAGTGTGTTTCTGAATGGTGAAATACATGTTTTTCTGACTTTGTATTTTTGAATTTCTTCCTTGCTTTGTTTTCAAGGCGGGATTTCTTCTACCTCTTAGTGGTGGAATTGACAGCTCTGCTACAGCATGCATAGTATACTCTATGTGTCACCAGGTTTGCCTGGCAGTCAAGAATGGAAGTAAGTAGATACACGTGTCTGGTTAGCCATATTTATTAATGATTAAGGACAAATTAATATTAGCTAGGTGCAATAGATGCAAGGGTTCATTAATAGTAGAATTCTGCCCAGCTTTAATGGTGTCTTTTGCATCTCTTCAGAAATTCCAGAAAAACAGGTTCAGATTTCAGGTTCTTTGAATTGGCTTAATAGCTTTCATTCAGGGTTTAAGAACTGGGTGTGAAACTCAGACCGGTTTCTGTCTAAAGTATTGTTCAAGATGTTGGCTGATGTAGTTTTGGGATTCCATTTTGAGAATTCTTTCCTCTATTAAATTCAGCACTGCAGAACACGGCTGGGCATGGTTCAAGCCCTTTGTATATGTGGAATCATGTTTCTGTGGAGCTTCTTTAAGGCATAGAACAAAAGGATTTAATATTTCCTTGCTCAAAATTAGAAGCAAAACCAGGATTTATTTTTTTAATGTATGAAAACATGTTTGGAGAGTTAGATGAAGTTACCTTATTTGTGAGGGTCAGTGTAAAGCTTAATTGGAATACAAGAAACATAAAAGATATTTGCATACCCTGGATAGTAGGATGACAACAATTTTTACTCATTTTATTTATTTTCCTTTGTCCTCAGATGCAGAGGTGCTGGCTGATACACGCAAGATTGTGCATGATGAGACCTATGTCCCTGAGGATCCTCGAGAATTTTGCAAGCGTATCTTTACCACTTGCTACATGGCTAGTGAGAACTCCTCCCAGGACACTTGCAACAGGGCTAAACTTCTGGCTGAGCAAATAGGCAGGTAGAGATTGGGAAGAAATAGGAAAAAAACCCTCATCTTCTGGAAAAGACTTGCATATAAAGCTTTCAAAGTCTAAAATGGCAAAAATAGGAGAGGAATACTAAATGTGTGTAAGAAGGATTTTATTACACATATTATTTAAGTGTGTAAATGTGAGGCATGCTTGGAATCATTTGGTGAAGAACATAAAAATTTGGAAACAGACTCTGGAAAATGTTATGTTTTCTTAAGGTTCTTCATACCAGATCTGAGTTAGTAGCAGTCTTAAAACATCATTTTATGGATGTGTGTATTTGTTTGTTTTAAGAACTTTAATGTTTTTTATGTAGTCAGACTGTGCTAGCTGAGTCACTTCTGTTTGAATTCTTGTCAGCTATCACATCAACCTGAACATAGATGCGGCTGTGAAAGCTATTGTGGGAATTTTCAGCATGGTGACAGGTCGAACTCCCTGTTTTTCTGTCTATGGAGGGAGCAGCAGAGAAAATCTGGCACTCCAGAATGTGCAGGTGTGTTTCACAAAGGCTTTGTTTAAAATAGTACAAAATGGTAAAGTAGCACTGGGGCCCTTCCTTTCAATTGCTGTGAAGATCTGAACACATCGTGATACATTCCTGAAGATTTATGGGCTTCCACTAAATGCTTGTCTGCAGCAGAAATCTACAATCCCGTATAACTTGGAAGATAAGATAATTGTTACATGTGATTCTTAAAACCTCATGGGATGGTCAGGAAGAAATAGTATGTGCCTTTATCCCATCAACAGCATTAGTCCAGATGTTGTTTAGAAAAACAGCAGAAGGTCGCCAGGTCAGGAAAATGAGCAGCAAAGTGTTTTCATAGATGAGTCTTGAGTTAGTAGGATTGTGGCAGGGCAAGACTTAAAAATTTTGCTGATATACATTAGAATTAACTCTGGTTAACGGTACCAGCTTGTAGTAGGCACTGCATGAGATGTCAGGCTTACCTGTTCCAATTCCTGGCCCTTCTCAGTTTGAGAAGGTAGATGATCTGAGTGTGCTTAAACAGCTTATAAAATGGCTCATAAAAACGTAGCTCAAATACAAATTTCTACTTAAACTTTTTAATTGTGACAGAACAGATCGGTGCTGTACTTGGGTACTGCTGCTCTACATATTATGTAGAATCACAAAAAACATAGCTGTCAAGTGATTTCCAAATAGCTCTTCTAGTCCCTGGCTGTAGATGTACCTTTCATTGTCTTGATGGTTTTCTTTTTGGCCTGTTCTTAAAAGCTTCCAATTGAAGCAGCCAGTTGGCTTTAACTCTGGCTAAATGTTGATTATCTTGTTTGATAGTATTTCTTTTTTGTTGTTGTTGTTATTTTTTTTTATTTTTAGCCAAGGATGTGATTTTTCTTCCCCCGTTATTACTTGATAACTCCATCAGTCTTCCCAGGAAGAAAACATTGCATCTTTTATCATTTTTTTGGCAATGGCATAGGTTTGGTGACAAAAGAATGCGGTGAATTGCTTAACATCACACACAGCTGGAGGCTGAATTTATGTCTGTGTTCAGTATTGTTACCTTCCTTGGAAAATGTGAGTTTTGGAGTGGGGACAGAAATGGAACTTCTTAGAAATTTTGCATAAATGTGGCTAGACTAACTCTATAAGAAGGTGTGTTAGATGGTTTATCTGCGTATTTTATCCCTCTTGGATGCTTATCAGTGCTTGCAGGAATCACAACTACTCCCCATTCTAAAATTCAGAGTAGAATAAACTTGCCCAGTCACATTTGTGGCACTAGCCAATACTGGATCTAGCTTTCCCAAGTGCATGTTCAACGTCCCCTCCACAAGACAGTCCTTGCAGCAACAGTTAGTCCTCTCACATTTTGTTCTTTATAGGTTTGTTTAGAGAATTGTTAATTAGATATGATTGGAAAGAGATAAATTAACAAAGCAAAGTAATTATTTTTTTTTCATTTTGCTTTGTAGGCTCGAGTAAGAATGGTCCTTTCCTACCTGTTTGCTCAGCTGACACTTTGGACTCGTGGGATGCCAGGGGGACTTCTGGTCCTAGGATCAGCCAATGTGGATGAAAGGTTGGTAAAAATTAGAAATCAAAAACCAGGTGAACTGGGAACAGGTCAGTGCAGTTCTTTAGCTCTACCAAATCCCTCAGAAGAGGTAAAAAGCTGAGAGTACACAGATAGCAGTGAAATGAATGATAACAGTTGAATCAACCTGAATGGCAAAACTGTATTTTTCAGTTTACAACCAAAGTATTGTTGTAGTTTTCCAACGAACGACTATTACTTCCTCAGCAGGTCTGTTATTTGTTATATTTTCAATTCATCAATTTGTAATTAAGTTGTGAACTTTTGAATTGAAAAATCGACTTCATAAATGTGGAGTACTGTCATTAGAGCTGGCTGTTGGAAGATAAAGATCCTGGGACTGATAATATCAAAAGTTTGGAGAGTAGCGTGCATTGATTCTAGGAGTTTGGGATATTATTATTGTTATTGTTGTTGTTATTATTATTATTATTATTTTGAATAGTCAGGACAGTATTTTAATTGTGTTTTCACCTAATATATTAACTTAGTGTGGGTAATTTTAGTAGTGCTTCGTAACTGTTTAAAATATCATCTTCCTTCTCCTGTCAATTTCATGGCTTTAGGATAGTTCTGTTTCATCTGGACACCTGTTTGTCCTTTATGTATAAATATGCTAACATTATGCAGTCTGTCTGCCCCGTCTTTATACCACATATGTAATTTATCTAATACAAGCTGTTGTATAGCATACTAATGTTACATTCTTCTGTGTTACATAAAATTTCTCTTGCTCAGTCTCCGAGGTTACTTAACAAAGTATGATTGTTCAAGTGCTGATATCAATCCCATTGGTGGAATCAGCAAGACTGATTTGAAGAACTTCATACAATACTGTATTGAAAACTTTCAGCTCACAGCCCTCAGAAGGTGAGTAGCGAAGCAGTGATTTTTGGTGTCCATGCTACATATTGTGGATTTTTTTTTAAATTTTTTATTTATTAACAGAGAGCTAAGTTGCAGTAATTTTGCAAATGTTAATAAAGAAAAGGTTTCTGCCCATCCCTGTTTTTAGATTATTGTGCATACTTACAGAAGACCAATCTAAGTGGCTGGGTGCAACAAGTCTTAGGAGTTACTGTATACAAACATTTGTGTTGTTTAAAACCACTGAGGAAACTGAACAGATGTTTTATGTTTTGGGTATAGGCATTGCTTTATAAACCTGAAACAGCTTTCAAGTACCACTTCTCAGGGCTATCTAGTCAGCTGCTTATGCCCTGAAGAAAGTTTGAATAAAGCACGTGATTTTTAACAAACCAGACTAATGAGACTGGGTAAAATTTACTTTTCTTCTTCCTCTTACAGTATCATGGCAGCTCCACCTACTGCGGAGTTAGAGCCCCTGGTGGATGGACAAGTGTCTCAAACTGATGAGGTAATGGGCAGTGACTTTAAAATGCTCTGGTAAGCTTTATCCCCAGCCTTGGTTTTTGTCCAAAAAATATTGTTTGCTGTTCTATGTATCCATGTGTATCAATGAGTGTGTCAGAAAATGTCTAAGATATTGACCAGGCACTAACCAGTGTCTTGCACCAGTGTTATCTGTGTTGACAGCAGTCTACAAAAGAAGAAGTCAATATTTTTTTGTTCATTTGTTTTTTGTTTGTTTTGTTTGCTTGTTGTTTGTTTTGTTTTGTTTTTTAATCACTCTGTTGTGGACACTTGGAAGTATGTGTGTTCTGAAATTTTCCAAAATTTTGTTTATTTTAGAGTTTCTAAATATCAAAAGAGCGAAGGGTTGCTTATTTAGAATTTCATGTCTTTCCTTGTTTTGACCTATCTTACTGATATATACTGTACTGAAGCTATCTAGAACAGAAAATGAACAGATCTTCCTCTGGAAAGGAATGCTTTCACTAGCCAAATAAACTGTATTCCTTTTAAGAATTTCAAATATCCCATTTCAGAGAGATCCCAGTTCTTTTCTTCTTTGTGTAATATTGCTCTTCTCTTGTTTGTTTGGTTTTTTGATCATTGGCAATTTAATTTTAGTGTTTCTTTGATTAAACTGGGTTATTGTAATTGGTCATAAGACTATTAAATACAACTTGCATGGTTAAGATTTTCTGTGGTTCCTGTGTGTGATTGCAGGCAGATATGGGGATGACATATGCGGAGCTCTCCATCTATGGCAAATTGAGAAAGATTGCAAAGGCTGGACCGTACAGTATGTTTTGTAAGCTGATTAATATGTGGAAGGAAATTTGTACTCCAAGAGAGGTAATGCACAAAATAAAAATCAAATTGTTTAATGTCTTTGCCAATATAGAGTGTGTTTGGAGAATGTTCAAGTAGAGTTCCTCTTACCTGAAGGGGTGGTTTAATTACTCTCTTGTGTTTAGAGATACTACACAGTTGTAACAGAGTACACTGGAAAAACTGTTGTGGCTTTCCTAAATTAATGTAGTTTGTTGTTTGTGTTAGAAATTGTTAGAACTGTAATTGGGTAATTTGAAAACAATTACTTCAGAACAGTACCTTCAGGGGAAAATTATTCCCTGAAATATATGTGGCTAACTGCTCTTGAAGCCTTGCTTTGAAAGAGTATCTACTTTGCTGTCATTAGGTTCTTAAGTTTCTTGGGCATAAAGGAAAATGTTCAGTACCTGAATCACACAGGCTAGTGATTATTGTTAGGTTTCTTAAGAGGCACTTTGCTACCGGTAAATGTTAGAGACAGAGACCAAGGTGGTGCCTGAAAATGGTCTGAAATACCTCTTGTAATAGAGTCATCCAGAGTAATTCGTACTGATAGTGGTAGGTAATTTACGTGTGTCTTAATGGTGGGAAATGGGTGTGTAAAGCCAGAATGTATGTAAGGTTTTAAATACTAAGATGCTTTAGCTGACTGAAAGCTATATTCTTTTGTACACCAGGTGGCATCAAAGGTTAAGCATTTCTTCAGGATGTACTCGGTGAACAGACATAAAATGACCACCCTCACTCCTTCCTACCATGCTGAAAACTACAGTCCAGATGACAACCGGTTTGATTTGAGGCCTTTCCTTTATAACACCAGCTGGTCCTGGCAATTTAGGTGTATAGATAAACAGGTAAATGTCCTCGGTCTCGTGTATGGTTTTATATGCAAAGCTCTCTCAATGGGACAAGCACAGTTCCAGTAAATCTCCAGCAGAGACAACTAACACTTAGGATAACAGAAATCTCTTTGATTGCTTTTTTCATATAATTCTCTGGTTTTAATGTGATTTTTTTCTCCCATTGCTTAGTATGCTTGCCATGCTGCTAGCAAGGCAAGAGGAGAAGAAAAAAAAAGATGAATTTGTGTATTAAGGCTAGAAACTTCTACGTTACGCCTATATTCATGAAGTACTGTGATAATACAGAAAGCAAGCTTACGTATTTTGGTTTCAGTTCAGGACCTGTCTGAAGGGATCTGTTTAATTGCAGGATTAAGACAACCTGCATGTGTGTGGGGGGAAAACCAGTGAGAGGCAGCAATTCATTGTAAATCCCACCTGCTTCTACAACAGTATCTCCTTTGAACCTTTAAGTCAGTTAACTCACGAATATGTTTGCTCAAATACTGCAGAAGTATAGTGCTTAGTTTGAGCACTGCGAGGTGTGGAGGGGCTCAAGCAGCTATTGTAACTGTAATCTGCTTATCTCTTTGTAGTTTTCAGTCACACCTCTGACGTAGTTGTAATGCGTTTATTTTATGGCAAAAGTATTGCGCTGAAGAATTCTAGCACCTTGAAGTTTTCCCTGCCAGAGATTTTGCACCTCTGTTGCTTTTAAGAACATGTTTATATAAGTAATAAAATATTAATTACCTCGTCTGTGAAATGCCAGACATGCTGTAATAGCATTTTACTACCTTGAAACCTCGGATAAAAGCTACCATGTGCAGCATTTTTGTAGGTCTGTATATTTTTTTCTATAATTCTGGAGTCTTTCCCACTGAAGTTCAGGAAAAAGAGTTCTTTTGGCCTTAGTGCAAGTTGAGTAAAATATTTTTTGAAGGGTCTGGACCAACCTGTAATTACTTAATGCTTACAAAAAATGGGATTAAGATCTTTTAATGATTCAGGATAGTGCTACAGTCTTTAGCTCGATTTGTATGTAGTAGCAGTTGTGCTTGCAAGAGTATCAGCCATTGCAATCTATTCTTGAAAATTAGGAGTCAAGTTTGGGGAATAATCTGTTATCTGGGCAGCAGTATTTCAGAAGTAACTTGAACTGATAACTCGTTATTATGAATAGCCTTTTGCAAGGCTGGAAAATAATGACTTGCAGTAATGAGTCAAATCTGTACTATTCATGAAAGGGAATGCTGTCAGAGTTTCCACTTATTATGCATATTCAGCACAACTGTACTTCTGAAGAGAATTGCTCCAGGACAATGTCTCACTGGTAATTGTGCTTAATCTGCACTTACGGTGTTTGTTTTTTTTATATGTTTGTATAGTAGCAGGACTGTGAAAACATGGCAAACTCTGAATGACATGGTTCTGCCAGAAAACATCTTTATTTAGGCAATACCAGGTTTTCCTGTAAGAGTCATTCTAGCGCATGTGGTCATTTGTGAATGGAAGCTGGTTTGAATGCTAACACCAGAGAAATCTGTTGGATATGTGGAAAATACTTTTCTACTTGTGTTTCATGGGGTAATCAAGTCACTCTACTTAAAGTGCAAAATTTCCTCTGTATTTATTGTAGAAGGAACAGTGGAAAGACAAGGAGGTTTAGATGTCAATGTTTGCTGGGAATTACCAGATCGGCCCTTGGAGTCCTAATGCCAGTCAGCTCTGCTTAGCTGAAGGCTCCACCTGGGTGAGGAAATTTCTAGCAGTTTAGATCAACCCTTGGAGCTGCAGTGGCACTGTCTGTAGTTTCTAGTATCAAATTATGGCTGGGTAAAGGTTATGTGGCCAGATCATGTACTGCAACAATTTCTAATAGTCAAAATATTCATTGAGGTTTTAATAGGTGGCAAAATTAGACCAAACAGTGACATAGCTCAGAAGGAAGCTGACACAACCATCCCCAAAGATGAGCTATCTGCAGTCTGTCTTCTGATTTATTCTTTTTTCCCAGTGCTTACTGGTCACACCACAAGAATAGCCACATTTGCTCAATCCAAAATGTCTACCAGCTTGAGTAAGTGTGACCTTTTCACAACCAGCAGCTGATATTGAGGGAAGAACATAAGAATAGTGTATTTATAGTATAATTTCCCACCCCTATATCTCTCCATAGATTTTGGGAACATAAAACTGAGCTTTCCAGAGCTGAAGAAAACATGCAGACTATCATGTTTAATTGTTGCTGTTGTGCTATCCCCCATGAGCTTGTGGAATCCTTTCTGAAACTATTTATATTGTTAACCTTAACAATAGCTTCGCTAAACATAATGTGATTTCTCTTCTTAAGTCTCAGGAACAGTGAAGGTCAGTCTTACAAGGATGCGTGCATGTGCATGAGAAGCATTTTCTTGTGTTCATTTTTTTCCCAGTTTCTGTTAAGGGCAGGGTTCCAGCTTATGGCCTGATCTGATATGACAGCTGTCACTGAAAGGGACAGACTTGCTTCCCTTTCTATTTATCCAGACTTCTCCTGAGGTGGCTTGGGTACTTGCCTTACTCCTTTGTCAGCCAATGAAGAAAACTAGAAACGGATGAGAGCAAGCAGCTGGGGACAATTGAGAGGGTGGGCTGGGAGAAAGTTTGGCTTTCTCTTCTGACTGCAACTAACAGAGCCTGTTCTGCTGTGTTGTCCCTTGGAGTTTATCCCACTGTCACTTCCTGATAAATCTGGGCTCTACACTGACTTGTGACGGAAGTCAGAAAATACAGGAGATGTTAAATGCAACTTAATTTAATTATACTATTGAATCTGTTTCTTTTTAACTTACAGGTGTCTGATCTGGAAAAAAAGGAAGAAATTTCTGTAGTCAAAGATGTCGAAGACTGATTTGTTCTCTTGTTTGATGCTGGTAATTAATTTGGTAAATGATGTTCAAAACTAGAGTATACTGTGATGATGAGTACTGATGACCCAAACAACAGTTGAAATTACCATTGTAAATGGTATTTATAATCAAGTCCTTTTTCTTTTTCTTTTTTTTTTTTTTTTTAATTGACTCTGGTTTATTCCCAATACACTTAAACCCTAGTTTGTCTAAAGAATCATTCATTGAGGATTTTCAGTAGCTACTTCAATTGATTGAAAATATTTGGATAAGCCCATCAAATATAAATGCACGGGAGTCTTGTGAAAGTGTATACGCATACAGATATTGATTGGTTCTAATGACTTGGATATGATTTTTAGCAATACTCAACTGAAAGAACAAACCATGACGGTTCTGGCATGTGTTGTTGGGGGGGGAATCATTTTATTTTTCAATAAACTAGTAATTTTACAGTAATTTACTCAGTTCTTATTTTACGTGGCTTTTATGTATCTAGCATTAGCTATGTAGACTGTCCCAGTGTTTGAGTAGCTGTGTAAGGATTAATTGAGCAAGGTAGCGGAAGCATGTCCAACTTGAAGCATATTGGTAACGTCCTTATTAATGGCATCCAATCTAGAGTTCAGCTTTTTGTTTTGCATTTACTTGCTGTGTAACTAGTGGCAATTCATTTCAAAATCTCTGATTTAATTTCCTCAGAGGAGTAATACCAACTTTGCACAAATGTTCAAGGACTGTTTAATGGTTACCACTCTTTTTCAGCTGGACTTTAAGGATTTTGAATTAAGTTGTCATGGTGTCAGACATTTTTTAATGTGTAAGAGTAACTCAATTTACCTGAAATAAAAAATGTTTTCTGGCTCATGGTATGTTGAAAAGAAAACACAAGTTTGCTATTCACACTACTGCTATTCCTACTTGTTCAGGTGCTGACTGGCCAGGAACTGAGTGATGTCTGTTGTCAATGACTATGCAGTCAGTGAGTGGTTCGACTTGCCTACATAATCATTTTACTGTTGGAATCAAGTTTGCTGGGTGTAAAACATCTGGAAGTGGAGTGGGTGTTGCAGAAGGAAGTATAAAGTGAGCTTTGAGTTTAGTTAGTGTTACCATCCTCTCACCTACTGCTTCCAAAAAGTTATTTTAACTTCACAACTTCATTAATCTTTTTAATGGTCCAGAGCTATGGAAAAATAAAGGAACAAGCCTATCCTTGCACCATTTTTTATGTGAGTCCCTTTTCTGTTCATTTAATGTCTGGCCATTTCCTTTGCTTTTTTTTTTTTTTTCCCATTGGATTTGAAAGATGTGTTTTTAATAGAGGAAATTAAAAATGAATTTGTGAGGCTTTGGGCAAACAATGCTGTAACTGCTACAGCAGGGGAGGTTAGACCAAGCTAGACTTCTGTTAAAATAGCTGTGCATTGTGTTAATGGAAAATGTCTGGTAAATGTCATGTTCTCCACCGTTGTTTTCCACATTTCAGAGAGACAGGAGAGTTGATTCATGTGGAGTTAAAGATGTTGCATTGTTTTTGGTAGGGTTATTATATGGTACTGGTTTAAATACATCACTAACTTACCTCATTGGACACAGATGAAGGAAAATGGATACATGAAGGAAAATCCCAGCTCGGATTCACCTTCCAGTAGTTGGGCGTTTCCAGTTCTTTAAGCTGGAGTTAAGGGGTGGCTTTTGAACAGAAGTTCAGGAGCCTCTTGCACATCCCAAGTCTTGCTTGCTTTCTTCCTCAAGCTGTCGCTTCCCTCCCTAGCCAGACAGACACAGCAGGAAACGGTTTCTTTCCAGTCAGCAATAGCACAAGCAGTAGGCTGTTTCTGTGCCCCCTGGCCCTGTGGTTACCCTGAGCGTTTCAGGCAGCCAGCAGAAGGACACCAAGTTCCCTAGGCAGTGGCACTCAGGCCGGTTGTGCAAATGGCACTTCACCTCCTTCTGGACGTGCTGACAGGCGCCTGCAGCAGCCCTGCCATGCCTGCCTTGAGCAGGGCTGGCCCTTCCCCTCTGCCTCCTCTACCCCAGCCCTGCACGGGGGTGAAGCCGATGAGAACTGGCCCGCTTTTACCACCGCTTTCCGCTCGGGGTGTGAAGGGGAAGTAGCGGCTGGCGCCCTGGCAGCCGCAGGGCGATGAGGATCGCACCGCATCGCCCCTTTCCCCCTCAGGCTGCCCCTGTCAGGGGGAGGCGGCGCCCGCCCCTTCCTCCCTTCCCGCCCTCTTCTCCCTCAGCCCGGGGGCGGCGGGCTCGGGGCGGTGCCGCCGGGCTGCGGCCGCCACAACGGGGCCGTGCCATGCCCGAAGGGGCCGTGCCGTGCCGAGGCTCCTCCCTGAGGCGCCGGTCACAAGCGGCGGGGGCGGCCGCGCCGCTGCTGCCCCGTCCTGGTGGCGGAGCGCAGCCCAGCCCCAGCCCAGCCCAGGTCGCCGCTGATGGAGGCGGGAGCCGGCGCCGAGACGGAGCCGCTGCTGCCCCCGCGGAGCTGGCTCCGGGGAGCCGAGGAGGGTGAGCGGGGGGCGAGGGGCGGCCGGGGCGGTGGGAGCGTGGCTGTGGAGCCCCCCTGAGGGCTGCTCCTGTGGGGGCTTCTCCTGTGGGGCCGCCCCGCGCTGCCCTCAGCCGCGCTGTGACTCAGCGCCGCTCGCCGGCACCGAGGGCTGGCAGGATGGGTCAAGCGCCCGTCCGGGCAGCCAGCGCGGAGAATGACCTTTTAACAAATAAATAATTCGGGAACTGCCCCAAAGTCATCGCTTCTTGGGAGTTTCCGCGCGTTAGGGCGAAGAGAGGTCGCTCGGCTCCTGCCCTTCTGAAACCCTTGGGGTCAGCGCTGAACTTGCAGCGTCTGCTTCGCAAACGCGGAGCTTCTGCTGTGCCTCGTACCCGTGAACTAATGCTGTGCCTTTAAACAACTTTATTCGTATCTCCCTGCCGCGGCGGGGCTCCAGCAGGATAAAATCTGCCTGCACGTGACAGCAGGAACCTTGCTCGCCGCCGTCTATGTGCCATTTCCCTCACATCCCGGGTTGAGTCGCAAGCGGTACAAAAGCCTGGCTTGTGCTCGCATAAACGGTGACACTTGGAAGCTGTCTGCAGAAAGTGATGCTGCTGAATCATGTGGAACATAATTGTCAGGGACCCAAAGCAGCGGTGCTGCTGGCGCTGCTCGATGAGCAGCACGGGGAGCGCACGGGATCGAGGCGTCCTGTGGGGTCCCTGGCCTGGCACAAATTGCCCCTTCAGCCTCACCCCCTCCTTGGGAAGGTGACACCAGCAGTGTTTTTTTGTTTGTAGCCCCCTAATCTTTCTCTGAAGGAGACTCTTCCTCATAAGTTGGCTTTAACTGCCTGTCTTGTTGGGTTAATTGTCAGGTTAGTTATTCACAGGTCATAAATCAAGCGAATGCAAGCGATTGACCTTTATTCTTAACTTTGTGCATGTCTTCATATAGACTTAGGAATGGGTTTTGAAACATCACATGGAAACTAATTTGCAATATTTTATTTCACTTTGTGTACTTTTACCTCTTTCTGTGTCTTGAACTCTGATCTGTTAGCTATGGTAATAATAACTCTTGGGACTTTTTTTTTTCTTTTTAAAGGACTTATTTCTGTTCTCTTCTGACAAATTTCTGTTGGCTTTGGAGAGAACAACATCAATCTAAACCTTAGTACATTTAACAAACAAAATAAGAGTCTAGAATGCCAGTGGCTCATATTTCCAGCTTGGATCCCCGCTTTATCAAAGAATAATATTGTTAAAGCTCCATTAAATAGAAATAGATCTTTGCTGTCTCATTTAGGGCTGATTTTCTTGAGACTAAGACTGATGAGGATGTAAGGTCATAAAATACAATGCACGCTACTTAAGATTTCTCTCTCCGTATAAAAATTATCCCAGCCTCGCGCTAGTTATTTATTTACTAGCGTAATGTAGCTACTTAAGCTAAATGGAAGAGCGAACCTTTTTGCAAAATAAAGGTAAATGATGTGCTTTGAAATTATCATTACTATTAATTTAATGCCCAACGCTGCCAAACGTGGCAGGAGTTGTCTTTCCGTATTTTCTCAGCGTGTGTGTGTTTATACAGTGCTGTTTATTGTGAGAACCGTGGCTGCGCAGCTTCTGTTCACTCAGGTTAACTGTTAACTAAGCAGGCTGCGGGTCTTATCCAAAATGCAGCAAGTAATTCTTGTTTCTTTTTAACGTTATAGCTACTGGATCGGATAATGACCTTTATATAAACCAAGCCGTAGTATTTATAGAAGACGCGATACAGGTAAATACAACTTGTTTGTTAGCTTTCCGTGCTGGGTATTTGTTATGTGTTCTGCGAGCTTCCAAGTTGTTTTTTTTTTTTGTTGTTCAGGCAAGTTCCACATAACATTGTCTTGTTTTACAAAGCTAAATCAGAATATCAGATTCCTGTGGTATGCAAGTTTCAGTGAATGTCTGCCTGGACTGTGCATGTTTTTGCACAGGGTATTTGTGCAGAACTAGTGTCTTCTTAAGTTTGTCAAAGCAGATGCCGATTATGTTGATTTGTGGGTGGGTGTGCTTTGTTTTTTAATAAAGCCCTTACTGCTAAGAGCAAGTATCAGGGCAAACCCTGTTATTTGCATCTAAATCTGGTTACAAAGCTTGAGAGTTGGCAAAGCTTGAGGTTGGCTTTAAGCAAGAAGCTGGAACTTTAGCTGAGCTTACTGCCTGTGCAAGTCTCCATTTTTGTCTGTCTGTCACAGCATACTTCTGAATTTTCTTGCCTTCCTGTTATTAGTCACGGGCAGTGTGAATGCTTGAGGACAGTTTTGCAGCCCTTTTTCTTTTGGTTGGGAGATTTCAGGAGTTCAGATATATTGAATGCATGCACACCCTTCTGACACTTACTACTTGGAGGAGGCAGAGTAAGAGCAGCCCGGGGGGGCTGTGGAGATTGAGGTCTTCTGTTTCCAGAATTAAATTGTTTGCATCTTACGGCTTTTTGGAGGGGCAAGACAAAAGAAGATCTATGAATGGAAGGAATGCAAGAGGTGAACCAAAAGTCTGGGACTCTTTAACAATAATTCAGTGCCTACTGTTCTATATAATTACGTAAATATGTAATGAGGATAATGCTTGCTTCAGATAACTGTCACGCTGATTGTTTATCCGATCAAATGTGCAATCTTTAGATTAAGGAAAACTTCAGTAGAATCTTTCCCATTGCACATATGTGGGCTATAGCTAAGGTGCACTGATTAGTGAGTGTCATTTTAATAATAACTTGTACAATAATTTCTTTATCTTATTGTCCAACTGGATTTGTCTCGAGCTTTGTTGATTAGAGCTTGGTTTATTTTTGCAAGACCACGTGTAATATTTGAATTATCCTTTTTTGCTTTCTCCCTGCAGTATCGATCTATAAACCACCGTGTGGACTCTAAATCCCTGTGGCTTTATAGGTGGTATTATTCAAGAATTTGTCAATGGTGAGAACTTGTTATTCTTATTGCTTTTTAGTTTAGGACTATAATTTTTGTGTTTATGTCTTATTTTTATTAAATAATTAGATAATTGTGCACTTATTCTTAAGAACTTACGGTAGGAAGCAAGTGGGTGACTACACGTGGACATGGTAGAAGTGGAAAGCAACAAGGCATACAAAAAGTTTTCTAAATGTCTATTTCTAACTGTATTATATATTAATAAGATTGTTGTCAGTTTCAAAATGACACCACATAAGGTTGTTTGGTTGTCATCAGTAGTTATTGTAAAGCAGACAACATCGTGCTAATTAAGTGCTGTGTTATGGTGTAACCAATTTGAGTTAAAGATGATTTCATAAAACTTGATTTTCTTGTAAGAAAATTGTTTGACTGTAAATATTTTGTTATTCATTTTGTTTATTTTTGTTCATCTCTACCCAAACAGCATTTTGAGCTTGACCATTACTATAATCCTGGCTTTGGCTTTCATTGAAAGGCCTTCTTCGCTTACTATCACATCAGATGTACGATACCGCCTTCCTGCCTGGGAGCCTCCATGTGGCCTAACAGAAAGCATCGAGCTGCTTTGCTTCCTCGTGTTCATGATTGATGTGTCTGTGAAGGTGAGCATTGCTTTTCTCTGCCACTGAATGAAATGCTACATGTGCTGGGCAGCTGAGTGAGTAGGTTTAGTCAGTGTTGCTTTTATATTTTGGGAGAAAGGTTGGAGAAGTGTTATTCAAATCTTGGATTTTCGCAATGAGATTGCTTGCAGAGTTGAAGTCCCTCTTTTAGGAGAAATTACTGCAGCTTTAGCGAAAAACTTTTTGTTTGTTTGTTTTTTAATAGAAAATGTATGGCTACTTCCCTAAGAAATATAAACTCTTATTTGTGTGGAATAAGTAAAATTCATTTTACTAGGAATACAATGGCTTTTGCTTGGTTGCTTGTTTTAGGCCGTAAAAATTGGCATGTATAATAACCAAACAGAACTGTTCTTCGGATCCTTCTTTCTGGAAGATCTTTTTGTGGTTACTAAATGGACTTTTTTCTTGCATGCAAAGAATTCTTCCCACATGGTCTGCATTCACCTCTCTCTTCTCTTGATGTTTTTTAATTATTATAGAAAAGTTCTCTGATCAACGTGGGTTTCAGGGAACTCTTTATGAGCACTGCTGTAGAACTATGGATACTTGAAAAACACTTGGTGTTGACTTTATCAGGGTATTGGAATTTATTGTTAAAATAAGTTGTTGTTTTTCTTCTTCTCCCTCTTCCCTTCAGAGTTACTTAGTTGGATGGGAAGAGTTTTGGAAAAATAGATGGCTGATGGCTTATATCCTGACATTAATTGTTTCCCTTACTGACTGGGTTGTATCGCTGAGTTTCGTTTGCACAGAGGTAAGAACTGCTTGCTGCTTTCTGCAGAAACCATCAACAACACAGCTGTGGGGAGAGGCAGAGGAGGAGAAGCTGCTGAGGGATACTGATCAGGGCATGTGTTACTCCTGGGAACTGTTGACCAGGATGAGACCAAGTAACAAAGAGGTCATCCTAAAATGTTGAAAGAATGTATTATTTAAGCCTATACACATTTTTGTTCAAGTTAGCTAGATATTTATATCCTTTTCATTTATTCAAACAAAATAAATATAATATGGCTGAAGTAAGTTAACTGTCAAGGCTAAAGATTGTGCGTTTGTTGGAAATGTGTCTTAGAAAAATTCTAAAATCTTTGGACATAGTACTGGACAAGTAGTTTGAACAGCAGGTTACAATACCAAGGGGTGGATTTTTGCTGTTGTGTGGTGCTGAGAAGACTGATGCTAAAATGGAAGATGCTGAAATACTTGAAGTAGCAGGCAAGTCAGAAATAACTTGAAGGCTGGAAAGTGTCTTGAATGCACAAATCAAGTAGATTCCTTGCTTTAGGTTATGTTAAGGAAAATCAGGACAATCACCTACGTGAGTTTTGTCAGAGGCAGGGAAGGCTGTGTAATAAGCAGACCCTGTAATAAAATAAAAAACAGAAAAAAACCTGAACACTGAAATCATTTGCTTTCAAAATGTGTATCTATTTCTATTGAAAATAGCTTGCTCTTGATACTCACTCTTGAAGTGGGTATCCACTTGGCAGAAAATAGGAAAATGCTATCTCTCGACCTTCTTGTTACGTAAAGTTAAATTGTTTATAATTAATGGTCTGGTGAGGCTACTGAAACTTCAGTGTGTATTTTTAAAGCAATCTATCATTCTTTCAACTTAAGATATATAAAGTCTTCTTTGTGCCTTTTCTAACACCAGAGGGACAGATTCAGCTTCTGAGCACAGCCTTTTTGTGTTACACTGTTGATTTTTGTTGATGTGCATAATTTTTTGACAAGCCTACATTAAAAATGTTTGTGGTACAAGTCTTATGGGAACTCAACATCTGATCCCTTGTTTTGTTTTTTGCAGACTGTGAGAATAAGAAGAATTCTTCGTCCTTTCTTTCTCCTTCAGAATTCTTCAATGATGAAGAAAACATTAAAAAGTATCAACAGCACATTGCCTGAAATGGCAAGGTAGGTAATAGCATAGAAAACATCCTTGCAGAGCAAGCATGTCGTTACTGTTGGTATTCTGGGGTGTGACACCTGAGCAGCTTTCTTCTTGAGGCCTTAGGAAAGTGGTTGTTGAGATCTGATAGTGATGGATGGAAAGTTGTGGTAACTTCTTGGCCCCTTTAGTCTGTAAAATTTCTCTAGAAGGCATGTGATGTGACTGTGTGTGTGACATACAAGGTCTGATTGAGTGGAGTTCTTTTATTCTGTGTACGTTGTGTACAGCCCTTTTGGAAGAGTTATGGGTACTTGCCTCCCAGTCATGAGTGCCCCACAACAAGATACTTTTGTATCTATAAAGTATACTATGCTTTTTTTTTTTTTTTTTTTTTTTTTTTTTTTTTTTTTTTTAAGGGTGCTTTACTTCACAGTTTTAATTTCGAAATGGTTTAAGCAAAATATATGTTAGATCTTATCATTAGAAATGTTGAACTGGAAATGCCATTGGTGAAACGGCAACCAGACAGCATGATGCTTCTTGAGAGCGCTCTTCCTGTTCGCATAGGTTGTGTTACATACAGCTTACAGATCTTGCTGTCCTTGCCTGTTACTTCTCACACAGGGCATCCTGGAAAGTCAAAGGCCTATGCAAACCAAGGTGTTATATTTGTATCCTCTGATCAAAATGTGGTTCTAACTTTAGACAAAAAAAAAAAGAGATGTTAAACTCTCATTGACCTCAGAACTGTTCAAGCTAATGCTGTTGTGTCCTGAAGAAGTGATTCTTCTGAATCAAAGCTTAGATGATCTGTTATCTCCATGTAGTTTTAAAAAATATGCCACGTAAAAAGACAAGGATTTTTTACATGGCATTTAAAAATATCCTTGTCTTTTTACATGGCATTTTTTTTACATTTTTAACAAGAGATGTTAATAATAAAAATGATATTAATGCCTATGATCTGTTCTTTCCAATAGCGTTGTTCTCCTACTAGCTGTTCATCTGTCTCTCTTTACCATGTTTGCCATGCTGCTGTTTGCTCGAACAAAGGTAACCAATTATATTTGTGCATTGATAGATCTCTGCTTTTTTTCTTACTCGTGTTGCTGCGTGTCTAGTTTTCTAATCAAACTGGTGAAACTTGTTTCCCCAGGAAAGGTCATTTTACCTCATCAGACTCACTGGGATGAGTTTAAAGTCTGTTTAGAGAGATTTAAGGTCTTAATAGTACCCTTGTGTAGTTCTGCTTATGTAAGTGTGCATTAGAAGGCTCTTAGTGTAGTGTTAAAATCTCATCATCTTTAGTGCAAATTTTATTTCTCCAGACTTCACTTTGTTTCTGAAATGATAACACACTTTACAACTCCACAACTGCAACTTTGCACTTTGCCATATTATTTTATTAGTTTAGCTCTGTGGCTCAGAGCAAGGTTAGATGGTTCCATGCTAAATGTGGTTGATATCTTTATTTTTTTATGGTCCCACATATTATTGGTATTGATGCTGTTACCACAGGTGAGAAGTTTCAAGTCTGCTTATACAAGCAGCTTCTTACTACAATTCTCCAATTTGGTCCTTTGAGTTACTTTTTCTGCTTTTGTTGAAAGTGCCTATATTGTTTTGTGTCCAAAGCTGTTAATCTTGGTGCTTTTTTGTTTGTATGGTCACTCACTACTTTTTTTTTCCTTTCCCTATCTAGCTTTTTGCTAAGTTTACTTTCTTCCATGTTTTCATATCTTATCTACTGTACTGGTATCCCTGGCATTGCCTTGGTAGGTTTTTGCCTGTATTTCTCTGATGTTTTGGCTTTTGATCTTTGTTTCTTCCTATGTCTTTTTTCTCTTCCTGCTTCCCAAAAGCAGATTTGAAATTTTGTGGTTAAAATCACTTTTGTGTTCCAATGCTCTTGGTGTGTTCTTTCTCCTAACCTTCCTGTATCTTAATGTATCATACTCAGGTTTCATGTTCTTTATTTTTTAGGGCCTCCATAAATGTATCTGTATGATCACTAAGACTTGTGCACTTCTTTCAGTAATCTTAGTCCTTTCCTTAGTCAGTCTTGAACCTAAGTTCCTGCTGCAATTTGTACTTAGCTTGCCTCTAGTCTTCCTTATGGTCAGGAAATTCCTTAAATTCTTGTTATAGAATATCTGTAATTACAAGCAGAGCTCTACTTTTCCCTTTTTTTTTAGTTGCAATCAGTATATCCAGCATTATCTTTCTATGTCACATCTAATTTCCATTATAAGCTTTCCCAGCGGATGGAAATGTATTTAATGTACCTGTATCAGTCAATTTTATACATTTAGGTGAAAAATAACAACCTAGAGATCCTTTTTTTTTTTTTTTTTTTCCTTTTTTGATTTTCTGGCTTGATACCCATACAAACTAATTGTATCTAACAAGGCAAAAGACTCAAAGGATGTTCTAGAAGTACATTCAGTAATAAAATTGATGCCTCTAGATTTATGCGTTTTTTTTTGTTTGTTTGTTTGTTTTACATATTTCTCCTAGAGGTACAGTTTGCCAGTCTTCTCAGCAGATTTTGTCTGTTTACTCTCTACTACATGATTCATGTTTGTATTGTTTGTACTCTGCATATTTTTTTTAGCTGTCAGTACTTGTTGGGAAAAAAAATGTGTATTATCCACATTGTGCCTCCCAGTGTGTCTTTGATTGAAATCCCTGATACTATCACGGCTTCAGCAGATCAGCTGATGTTTTCCACTGAGCCACAAAATACTTCTGAAGACTGTAGTCACCAGAGTAATTGCAAATATTTTTTGGGTGCTGTAGCACTGATCTTGTTTTTTTTTTTTCTTTTTTCTTTTTTTTTTTTTCCCAAGATGTTTAAGCTCTGTGTGATGTTTTCATTGATACCATACAAAGCATTTTGAATCATGTCCTAATCTTTTTTCAAGGCAGATCAATTATGTTTTCTGTGTGCCTAATAACTCCTGTAATGTGTACTAATTCTGGTCATTTTGTATCATTTTATGTTGTGTGCTGTTTGTTGTGTATATCTTTTATTTCCTGTAAAATAAGAGAAAATGAGGGCTGTCCTTGCACTTGTACTTTAAGTACGTCTTCATGTACTTTATTGAAGAAGAACCTAAAACTGTGTTCTGTGCAGACCTTGAGCTGACCGTAATCAAACATGATCTGCCACGAATGTGAAGGAATGACTGGAGAGAAAGGGGAACACTTGCTTTCCAGTTAGTGCTAGTAACTTTGTGCAAACAACTAATATGGACAATGTTGAAAATTTTCCATTCAGAATTCAGAGGGAAAGTGAGAGAGGTGAGAGAGACATTTCATGTTTAGTGAGTATGTAGGAGCTTCGGGTGCTTGAGCATAGCTCGAGCTAGGCAAGAGTCTTCTGTAACACGGAGGTTAAAGCAGTTCTTCATAACTGAGGAGGCCGTGGAGTCACCTGGGTGTTGCTATCCCTGTTTTGTTTCTATCCTTTGGTATAGACAGGGTTTGTTTTAGTATTGTATCCTCAAATTGTGTTATACTTCTGGACTCATCCTGGAGTGGAAAATCAGGAGTCATTCGTTCTCTGCCTATGCTGAGGTACAGCATTGTCTAGCTGGACTAAAAAGCAAGCAGTTCCTGATCTATGCACAATTTTTATGCAGACTGAGATTGAATATGGGATTAGTCTGTGTGATTTATTTTATTTTGGGGGCCGGGAGGAGGGGTTGGAGGTTAAGGGATGTCAAGTTTAGGGAGTTCTTTTAGCTCCAGTACCCCCCCCCAGTATTTCTTTCAGGCTAAAATATGATGCTTTATCTATCAGTCAAGGGTGGCTTTAGATTCCTGTACTGCCTTCTTGTGACTCTGTTGTCCTTCCTGCATTTGAGATGTTAGATGTGACCTCTGTATTGAGCCTCCTGTGTCTGTTTTAGCTTGCTGTTCTTTCTTATGTATTTTATTTCCTGTTAAGAAGTGAAACAATTGCACTGTATTCCTACACGTTGTCCTAGTTTTTATGCTTGCCTTACGTTTTTTCACATGGTAGATTTGACTGTGTGCATAATAAATTGATAAGCGAGAGAATATCTGTATATTTTTATTTTCTTGGTAAGACAGTTTTGGTGATTCTTCATGTTTCTCTGGTAACAATGAGCATCTCTTTGACTAGGATGGCCAGCAGGATAAGGAATGGTTGGGATATTTTCGGAATTTGCCTGATTCACTGACATCACTGCTGGTCCTGCTAACTACAGCAAATAATCCTGATGGTAAGCAATGTGTTTTGGAAATAGTTCTTGTCTGTATTTTCAGTGAATCATGGCATATCTTCAGGCTACCGTAACTGTTCTTTCAGCAAATAGTTCTTAGTACACCCAGAGGAAGGTTCTGTAAGATTTTTTTTTTGTGCCTTAAGTAGCAGGATTTTTCTATTTCCCATGATGTAATTTGTGTTATCTATATGCAGCTCTGAAGTCGAGCAATATAAGAGCTTTTAATGTTTACCAAAAAATTGAGACGTCTCTGCTTTATTTCTCTCAAGCATAAAATTCATAAATGTTTTTTTGTTAAATCTATTACAGTTATGATTCCAGCGTATTCTAAGAACCGAGCTTATTCAATCTTCTTCATACTCTTCACTGTATTAGGTAAGTTGATGTGTTTCTTCGTTAATTTAAATGCACTGTAACTTTAGCACCTGTGCATACCAGCTAAGAAGTTTTATTTTTCTAGAGGTTTTATCACAAAGTTTTTTTTTTTTTTTTTTTTTTTTTTTTTTTTTTTTTTTACTTTTTTGCCTTTCTTCCAGTTACAACGTAGTGTCTTGCAAGATAAATTTCAGGGAAGGAACTTATAAAATGGTTTGTTTTTAGTAACAAATATAGGAGAACAAATATGTGACTTTGTATTCAATGTTAAACTTTATTTTTAGAAAACAAATTGAAGAAAATATTCTTTTGAATTCAGGCCTATGATTTATTATGTATGTTGAAACTTCTTTTCAGTGTTTACGTGATATGCACTGAAATCTCTTCATTCTTAAGAGGGAAAAAATGTGTTAAGCTTGTGAATCTTACATTTGTTAATGTGTTTGAAAAATAATAGCTACTTCTGGTTTATGGAGTATGCTTGAAATGTATCTTTTTGGTGGCTATCCAAGGCTTTTTTGTTGTTTCAGGGGAGAGAAACATTTATATACTGTGTTGTACTTTGTAAAATGTGGAAATGCTTAGATTTAAATAGTCAGCAACCTAAAATCAGAGAAACACAATGCGTCTTGAGAAGCAGAAATGTATTCCAATAATTCCCATTGATTTTTTTTTTTCTTTGATAGGTAACTTATTTCTGATGAACTTGCTTACAGCAATAATATATAACCAGTTTCGAGGATACCTTCTGGTGAGTAAAACATTCCCCGCTTCTGTGTTCTATCACAACCTTAGCACTGTGAAATCCTGAGTGTTTATAGTTTTAACTGTGTATTAAGTCAGTATGCCAATCCGGGTTGTAGATCCATTTTTAACATACTAAAGGCTCTTTAAACACCTGTGTTTTTACCTGTACGAGCTGTTGTAGCTTGATCATTTTATGAGTAAATCACCAGTTTGTATACTTCTGTGTGTTCTGTAGATGTGCAACTTTGACTATCACATGAAGAAAAAACAACACTTAAAAAACTGAATGAGGACAATTAACAAGTAACTTAAACTTGTTCTCCATGTAGAAAACCTGCAGTACTATTTTAATAGCTATTGTTGCAATTCCTATCACTTAATTTCTCTAAGTAGGACAGGATGAGAAGCCTTCAATAAAAACAAATGGCTGATTAAAACATGTCCTCATTTAGTATTTTTACTACCACCTTACTGTGGGTGGATGTGAAATTAGAATGACTGGGGCAGTCTCTTGCTTCTCAGAGGTGGATTTGAGGTTGGTGATTGACTTGTACCAGAAGCAGCTGCCGGTAGGCTGTGTGTAGATACCTGGCCTTTTGAACTAAGATGTCAGAGGCATCTGGATAGGCACCTAACCTGTTCCTTGTAAAAACCTTAATTTTACTGGGGTACCTGGTGTAAGTTGAAATGGTTTTCAAACCACTGAATTACTGTAAGACTTGGATTCTCTGGAGATGTTTACGCAGTAGAAGACAAGGAACTACTAATCTTTGTTGCTTAAACTTCCTTCCTTTCTTTTTGTGTTATGAGCTAAAACCAAATTGCTTTCTGGTGTAGTAGTTATTCCTGTTGGTACTCAGCTTACACTCCATGTGATGCCAGAGTCATCAGTGCAGTACTTCAGTGTGCTTCTAGAAGATGCCTGATCATACGCAGTGCTTCCCTTTTTGTTTAATAGGAATCTGATGTGTGGTGTAATGACCTTTTTTTGACCCATGTATCTACTATATCAGAGAAGTAAAAGGTGACGAAGTAAATGTAGTTGTGCAAGGAACATGCAGTCTGTGGTGGTGGTTAAACTTGATGCTAAAAGTTTTTTTTTTTTCTCGTGTATTAACAAGGACTCGATGACCTTGAGGTCTCTTCCAACCTAGAAAATTCTGTGATTCTGTGATTCCTTTGCTGCATTATGAGCACCAGTTTTGTCTCCAGCTGGCAGCGTAGTCTGGATTTCCCTAGCAGGAAAGGTTGTAAGCTCTTTTGTTTTCTGTATGAGATAGAGGAGCTATACAGTCTGGGAGGAATTGTAATGAGCTAAGGCAAGAGTATTTTAAAAAGCAGGGACAACATAAATCAAATTAAAGGTGATCTCTGCTACTTCCAATATAATGTTCTTCCTACAAGAGGATGAATTCTGTGAATTTCCTAGTGCTGTTTGAAAAACATGTAGCTGACTGGAGAGGTGGGGAAGGAAGAGGCTGCGTGGGTGCAGCTGGAGATTTCCAGAACTGAGTTTGTCACCAGCAATGAATGTAAACATGCAAGGTGCACCACAGTTACTTAGCAGTTAATACATGTAGTAGATTAATACAATTAACACAGTGCTAGGCTAACTAGCTTATCACGCTGATGGTATGTGACTGAATTTTCGGTCAGGCAATCATCAGTCAAACGGGGAGCTCTCAGGCTCTGCTCCTCAACAGGATCTTGCTGAGGTACCATCTTCTGATTTTGTTTTGTGTTTTTTCTTTTTTCTTTTCTTTTTTTTTTTTTTTTAACTTTGGCTTTATAATTTTCAAGGTGATTTTTTTTTTCTCTCAAGTCTTTGCTTACTATTAGTGCTTCAGTTTTACGACCTCCATTTTTGTTTTTGTTATTGTCGTTGTTTTGGTTTTTACTTTTCTGCTGCATATTTCAAGCAACTTCACAGCCCAACAGCAATATTTTTGGTAAACCTGACTCAATGTAGTGGCTGTGCTACACAAAAGCACTGGTCTGATAGCTAAACCCCTGGGCTGTAGTTTAAGGGTAGAATAAACAGCAGTTCCTTGTTACGTGCAATCCACCTTGTCTTTTCTCACGCCTGCTGTTTCCTGTAGGTTTGGTGGGGGGTAACCACCAAACCACCTTGGCTTTGTGTATGACTCCCCTGTAAGTCATTTACATACAGACCTATAGTACTTTCTTTCCCTCAGAGGCGCAAAGACTGGAGCTGAGGGCTTGAGGAAAAAGTGAAATAGTAGTTGCTCTAGGTAAAGGTCCAGAGAGAAGGTAAAGTTCGTTGCGTAGTAAGTCATAAACAATATTACACAGAAGGAATGGCCTCCACCCCACAGTGGGAGAGGCATTTTATATGTAATGTGTGCAAAGAATTTTTGTATTTTTCTTTTTTCCTGCTCTACCTGTTTCTTCCCTTTTTTCTCCATTTTCTTCTTGCCCATGGGAGAACATGTCATAATCTGACTCCCCAAAAACTAGTTAATAGGGATTTTGATGGTGATTGCAATGAAAAATTGAAGCACAAAAAAAACGTGGATCTGACTTCCTTCTCTTTGGTAGGCTGTCCGACAGTGGCATGAATTTGTGTGAATACTTGAGCTCTACAGTTGCCATTGTCTCCAGAATAAGCAAGTGCCTGTGCAGGCAAGAATTAAAAATAAATCATGATCTGGATGTTTACTTGAACTCTAGATATTTGTCTGCTTGGTTCCTTCCTTCTTTCACAGAGCTCTTGTAAGGAGTGAGAGCTGGAAGGTCTCTTCTAGTCTCTAATCACGATTTGGGTGGGGATGTGTGTGTGTACCAGAGGATTGGTATAGTATCTGACCACGGGATGTAGAACTGCTGGGGGTGCTGGGTATTTCTGCTGGTCCCCAAGACCTTCTGGTATGCATGGGCTTTACTGATTTCAGCCTTTGACTCTTAGCAGTATTTCCTTTAAACTGTGGGAGTGCCTGTCTGGTTGCACCTGGTGTCTGAACAACTAAATATAGTGGCTGATGATGGGGACTTTGTTAGGAGGAGAAAGAAAACAGTTTTGTGACTTCATGGAAGCAATTTTCTTTGAACAGATACGGACTTTACTGAATCTTGCTGTGGATTTTGTCTAAGGACTAGGCAAACAGTTTACGCGTCACATTTATATTATCTAATTGGTTTTCCTTTAAACCAGTATAAGTAAATTGTCTCCTTTTGTGGTGTGTTTACTGTACAGAAATCAGTTCAGTCCTCCCTCTTCAGGAGACGGCTAGGAATCCGGGCTGCATTTGAAGTGCTTTCTTCCCTGAAGGAGGCTCCTGCTAATGCAGAACAGTAAGTGAAGGATATTGAAACTGTCATTCACCTTGCAGAAAAAAGCAGGTTTCTGTTCCTCTTGTTTAATATATTAACTGAGGACCCCTTTTTGAAGAAAATGACACTTTTGCTTATCTTTTCATTTTATTATTGATTCAAGTGAGTATTTATAACCTGTTGTTAGGGATTTTTATGGGGTCTGTTTCCTTTTTATTTCTGTGTTTCCAAAAATAAATAAAAAAAAATAAAACAACCATCTGCCATCAAGATAGCTATCTGTTTCAGGGCCCATCCTCTAAGCACATCCTGTCTTCTTTTAAATAGGTCGTACGTCAGTGCTGGGGCCTTGTTTCAAGTGCTGCAGAAAGTTGAAATGGATTCTCGCTGCAAGCAAGCAATCATGAGGGTAGGAGCTTTAAAACTTTGGTGGCCAGGAAATGTCTGATGGGACAGCTGTGAAAACTGAAATGCTTTTTGTCTCAGAACTGATCTAGGAGCAGTAGCTTTAAGCTTAGCTGCTTGTATGCTGCTTTCTTGCTTCATGAGCAGAGGCACAGCTCAGTGTCTGTGTGTTGGTCTTTGCCTACAGAGTTTTTGTTCCAATGATTTCTCCTTAATATTGCTGCTACTTTGGTTACTGTGAAGAGGAAGGCATCTGCCTGTAGGTGGTGTAGGGTAATGAAGACTTTCTTTGTTTTACAAAGCCATAGTTGTCAGAGGACAGAGAAATTGTCTCTGACAGGAGGTTGAAGTTGCAGGAGTTAACAGTATGGTATGAGACTATTATCCAAAAGTAATGTTGCTTTTTAAGAACAAAATTGCAGCAGGTTTTGGAAGTACATGTGGTATGAACTTCTGCCAAGAGAAAGTGATAGTTAAGAGCTGATGGTAGTAACGTGCCAGCAGCTGGTTGGCTCCAGTTTGAAGGTTGGAAGTGGAATGAGGAAGTGTACGTGTGTTGCTTCCCATTGTTGTCTGGGATAGGGGTTGCATAAACAGAGTAGCCTGCAAAAAAAACACCATGCTCTCTACTTATGTCAAGCTGTCCACTGCATTATTTAAGTACGCAAATCCAAGTTCTAGTTCTAGTTAGTGGTGTGTCTTGTTTGTTTTTGTGTGTTTTTTTTTGTTGTTGTTGTTGCTGTGTGTGCTGCAGTTGCAGTTAGCATTTAGCATGCTATGGGAGGGTCTTCTTCATTTTACAATTTGTAAAAATAATTCCATCTTTCCAGGTAGTCATTTCTGCAGAATGATGATAACTAACATACCTTCATTCTTAGGATCTCTGCAGAATAGAAGTACTAAATGAGACTAAGTATCCAAGTATCATTAGAGCATGCTTCTTCTTAAGAAGCTTGTGATCCCAGAGAGGGAAAACAGAAAGGGTGAAACAAATCCCAGTCATTTAACAGGTTAGAATTAAAACAAAAGATATCGAAGCTCACTCTAATACCTTGTGGTTCACAAGGTTACAGCTGTATTCCTAGGCTTTTGAGATAGTCTGAGAGTGCTCGTGTGTTCTGAAGATGCATCTAATGCAGGTGTTGATCTGACTTTCTCTTTCATGTGAAGTCACTCAAAATATGGTCCGGTGACCATCTGTCTGCTGCCCAGTTCCAGAAGCTCTTTGAAGAACTAGACAAAGATGCCATTAAGCAAGTATGTACCTTACAATTATTTATCAATACTGAAAGTGATCGTGGTTTTGAACAAAAATAAGTGATAGTAATTATGCTAGGTGTAGAATTAAATACATTTTACAGTTCTGTGAACACAGGGAATGATCAGGTGTTGTTGATTTTAAGTTGTTTGTAGATTGCTCTATCAGCCACAAATGGCATTGCTTTGGGGAGCTTTTGCAGCATTAGTTTGGGATTGCCAGGTAATGTTAAATATATGAAACACCTGGTTGTTTTCACAGCATTTTTAACCTTCTTGGGCAGACAAAATAGGTGAGGGCTGTATTTATGTTTATTTTGTTTAGTAGGAAGGTTAATTACGATGGAACAAGGAAGAGGAGTTAAGCTTCCAGCATAGACTTTCTGAAAAAAGTGCTCTTGAGAAACATGTATGTCTGTAGTAAATCCTTTTTTGATGAAATGGAAGGGATTTGTCATGTTGCGACAGCCCTATATTAAAACAATGCATCTCCACCATATGTTCATGTTCGCAGAGTAAAAAATAGATTCAAAGACGTTTCTCTAGACTGTGAAATATCAGAAAATCCTTTTGTGTTTGGCTTTTCAGCATCCTCCCAGTCCAGAGTACCAATCCCGTTTTATGCAGCAAGTGCAGTTTGCCTTTGGCCATCCTTACTTTGGGTACTTGGGGAATGTGGTAGCCCTTGCAAACATTATTTCTATCTGCGTAAGTAAGATTATTTATTTTTTCGTGCTGAAAAATCAGTTCTGTTTTTTGTTCTTTTCATCTCTGTTGTAATAACCACTTTCTGTGGTAGGTATCCGTGTTTTGCTTGCTTTAGTCATGTATAGTCTTAGGAGAGAATACTCCTTGGTTAAGGACTATATTCTGGCCTGAAGTTAATGAATATATTCTAAGCTGCTTGAAAAGATCTGTGTAAAGTTTAAGGTATCTGTGTTTTTATCTGTGTTTAAGATCTGTGTAAAGTATGTCCTGTTCTTATGCTAAAAAATCTGTTTTGTGCAGCAGTAAAGCAGTGGATTCATAAAAGATTCCGTGTCTTTTAAGGTGGTTTTGGTGATGGATGCTGATAAGCAGCCTTCTGAAAGAGATGACTTCTTCTTGGGGGTAAGATATGACAGTATTCCTATTTTATTTTATTTTATTTTATTTTTTTTTGCTGTTCTCTGATGCATTTAATTCTAACCATTTTTCTTATTTGGGGGTGGTGGTGAAGGCTATCAACTGCTTCTTCATCCTGTACTATCTGCTGGAAATGTTGCTGAAAATCTTGGCGATGGGCTTGAAAAGATACTTATCATACCCGAGCAATAGGTTTGACGGACTTCTGACTGCAATTCTGCTGGTAAGATATTTTTTTTTGGTTGGTTGTTTTTGTTTTCAACTTCTGTGTTCCTGGATTCAGTGTCTAGGATGATGAGGAGGTGCAAGAGCTAGCAGAATTGTTCTTTATTCAGCACTGTTTCATGTGCTGAGTTAAACAGCTTGAGCCAGTATTGTGGTTTTCATGGGCATGAAGGTTTTGGTAGTGAATGGTACTCTTTGTGTCCCTTTTTTGGAGGTAGGTTTTTTGAAATCAATGGAAAAGTTAAAAAGGATAATTAACAAGAAATCTTAATGTTATGTGGAAACATTGAGCTCTTAAAGTTATCACATGAGGAACTCTGTTACGTAGCTAAGCATCACTTTTTAATAAGAAAGTGGCAGAAGGTTATTATTATTGTTTGGTAAAGGCCTGAAACTGGTATGGCAGAAGAGGTCAAATTCACTGTTTGTGTAATTCATTCAATATCCTTGTATGTATCACCATTAGATTACTTTGGAGGAATTTCTAGTCAAAAATATGTCAATTTCAGAGCTTAAAACTGAGTCAAATTAGTGTTTTAAAGCTCTCAAAAACGTTTCCTGTCAAGAAATGTAAGTAATTCTTAAAACTTAAAATTTACAAAGTTAAACAGCTTTGACTTTTCTTCCCTTCTCCTATCTAAAGGTTTTGGAGATCGCAACTTTCGCAGAGTATGGATTTCCTCATCCTGGTTGGTATGTAATCTCCTTGAACTGTTGCAATTTCTTGAGAATTTAGGGTGGGTCAGGGGAATGCACACACACATTCATGCACACTTATGTTGTGCTATAATTGTCCATAAGTTTCCAAACCTAGGAGAAGTTCTTGCTATTATAATCACCAAAGGCTAGGCAAAATGGATAGGTGAAAGAAAGTTATTTAATCTCCTCATAAATCTTAAGAGTTCTGCTTCTGTGTTTTTTGAGAAGGATGCGTTTGTGTTACTTGTAATCTGATCTAAAATAACATCTTAGCAGACCTATGCTTTTGAAAGGTGCAGAAAGAGGAATTTGATACTACATACACAACCAGCTACTAACTTCATGTTTCAATATCAGACTGTCCATAAGCCCAATTATATGAACTGCTAAACAGCTAGCAAATCCCCCTTTACCCTACCCTGTACATTAAAGACTGAGTTTTATTTCATTCTGTAAAATTTAGTATGAAAAATCCCATAGATTTTTAAACTGTTAATCTGTACTAGAAATAAAATAGCAAGTTAAAGTATCTTGATTTTCCTAAGTTCAGACAGTTCTTGGATTATTATCTTAACCTTTTTTCATCATCAAAGCCACTAAAGTAATCATTTCTACTTTTAAAATGTGTGAACTGCAGACACACCAGAAGAGGAAAGCAAAGGACTTTTGGAGGACTTTGTGAATCTTACTTTTTTGGGGGGGACTTAAATCATATTTTGATACTTTCTCTTCATACAAGCTTGCTCCTAAAATGCTGACTCTCCCTAATTTTTCAGGATATTTGTTATGTTGTAAATTAAGATAACTTCTGTCATTACACTAGGTCTTTATAAAGAGACCAGGTGAAGTAACAGCTAACAGTGCGTTTATTGTTGAACACTTTTTTCCCATTACTCAAAAGCATTGCCATAGGGATGTTAATTGCTAACAATTTAATGTCATTGACTCCCATTGTCCTCATGGTTGATAAGTGCTTCCTTATATCTAGTGTGAGCTGCCCTTGTTTCAGCATAGGCTTATTATCCCTTGCCCTCTTACTGTGCACCATTGAACAGCCTTGCTTCTGTCTTCTTGGGGACCTCTCTGTACTTAATAGAAGGATGTCACTAGATTGCTCTGAAGCAGTCTTTTCTCAGGCTGAGCAAGCCTAGTTCCTGAAACTATAGTGGCAGGGCAGGTGCACCGGTCCCTGGCCATATATTGTTGGCCCTCTGCTGATCTAGCTGTAGTTTATCTCTTTCTTGTACTGGTAATCCCAAAAGTGGGTGCACTGTTTTAGTTGGTCATAGGTTGTAAAAGTGTTTATATGAGGAAATAAAATTCTTTTTCTTTCCAAAACAAATCTTAATATGGCACAGATATTAAGCAGAAGCTGGGGGGAATTTGCAGTTATCTGTAGCTCAGTAGCTTTAATTGTCTTTCTGACATGAGCTGTTTCTTTGATTTATTGTTTTCTTTCATCTTCCCTAGGAGACCTGAGTTCATGGGCTTGTTATCGCTGTGGGACATGGTTCGATTGGTGAACATGCTAATTGTGTTCAGGTTCCTGCGGATCATTCCTAATATGAAGGTGTTTGCTTACTCTTCCACATTTCTGATATCTTTGTTAGTCAAATTATAAATCTTATTAAAGCCTCTTGTAATGTTGTGTACTAACTTGCGATTCTTTCCCACCTGAGTAGGCACAATACCTCACAAACTCTCTTTAGGTTGTTTTCTCCATTGAAAAGCCAGGGAAGTTCTGTTGATGTCATTGCAGTTGATGTTAGGATTCTAAAGTGGGTAGAGAAACATCCAGAAATACTTGCATAACTTACATAAGGCTTCAGTCTGAACTAGGTGACTGGATGTGAAGTCCTTGAAGAACTTCATACTCAGGAGGTGATGGGCTTGCTCTCACCGGATACTGCCAGACAGTTAGTTCAGTAAAGGGTTTTTTTGGAATTAATCCCTTTTTCACTTTCTAGTTTTGCGTATTTATACCAGTGTACCTATTTTTGAATCTGAAATCAGTTGAAGTTGTTTGTTATAATCCCATGCTTAGACTTGCTTGAACACTAAGTCCAAATTGCAATCAGGAGAAGGACTTGTATCTTAATAAATATCCACCTGGTGTAATTTCTGTGGAAAGTATAAAATAGACATGCTTCCTGTTCAATCCATATCAATCACCCTGAAGTTATAGGGGCACTTACATTGTTATTTTCCCTGTTCTGATCTTTATATATAGCCCTTTAGGTCGTGGGAGCCTAATTGTACCTGAAAGTTAGCATGATGGCTGCATATGAAAAAGAGTACGTCACTGTTCATTTTAAGTATCTCATGTAGGTATCACTGTATAAAAGACTATTGTCATTTAGACATATTTCCCTTTCCTGATCAGTATTTGTTTATCCTTTTAGTAAAGATAATTTGATAAAGATTATGAACGGGGTGAATGTAATGCATATCAAATTCTGCTTTGTTTTAGTTCATGGCTTTGGTTGTTACTACATTGCTGGATCTGGTAAAAAACTTGAGAGCCTTTGCAGGAATCCTCGTGGTAAGTCATAAAGCAAGACTGATGAACACATACCACTTATTATACCGCTGTCTGTAAGACAGGAAATGACAAAGTAAACCAGGGTCTTTGGATGACAATTCCTATGAACCATAATATTTCACCATCATCAACTAATTCTGTAGAGCATGTCTTGCAACGACGTAACAAACTACTGTTTTGTTATGGCCAGCATGCAGTGACTGTGCCTCAATTAACAGTTTCCTCCAGGAGTGCCTTTAAAAGGTTATTGAAACTTGTCTAAAGTACTTGTCTGAGGCTGGAAATTCTGCTTTCAAAGAAAAACTCATATGTTTCTAAAGTGGCCTCTCTTTCCTTACCCTGTCTTGCTTACGTTAAATTAAATAGCAAAGCAACTTTAAAATTGTTCTCAGTTGAGAAAGTCTTAAGATGGCTGGCGTGTTTGGACATGAGGTTTTGTGAAAGTCCCTGCCATCGTGTTCAAAGTGTGTTAAATGTGTACAACATACACTCTGTAAACGGATGATTCAAGGATGTATCACAGTGTGTGATGCTGATTACATAAAGTCTACATTTCCTAACTCTTGAGTTTCTGGATTTGCAGCTGTGTCTTCCTGACAGAGCAAATGAGTGGGTGTCTTTATTTCATGTTGTTTTTATTTTTTAAAATACCTTAATTTGAAATAATGGTTAAAAGAGCAAGGTTTTGCTGTGTATTAGGTGTTGTCCGAGAAATTATTCTAATATATCAAAACAAAAACTGACTTAGCATACAATTTATCCAGAATATCTGGTTTTTGTCTTTACTAATCTGCTTGTATCTGTAGGGGAGGGACCTTAGATTGTGGCCTGGAGAGGTTTATGTTGCAATTTGAAATAAAAATAAACATGCTGTAGGGAACTACTGAGAAAACTGAGAAATACTTTGGGAGTGCGCAAACCAGGACATTAGTTTTTACAGGTGAAAATAGGAGTCTCTGGGTTCTTCGGAGCCTAAATACCAGTCTTGCATATGATCAAGCTTGCATAGGACCGGCTTCGGTGTAATGGGAGACTTTTGGCAGTTGTTGGAAATAAATAAATCCCCATGTCTTTCCAAAGCAACTGTAGAAAACGCTGCCCTGCCTTATGGTTGCTCAATGTAATGAGCAGTCTAAAGGCTGCCTGTACTCCTGGTAACTTTGTGATTTCTTGATGAAGTGAGTACACCACGCTAAAGGAGCACACATTTGCTTGTCACCCCAGTCGCAGGCTGCTAGGGTTGCTTGGTGGCTAGGCTGGGGAGGCAGTGATTGACGTTTGCTGCTGCTGAATGTGACAGAGTCCGTATGTCAAAGCCCTGGGAGAGAGCACTCATCAGGTGAGCTCCCTTTGTGCTTTACAGTAGGACCCCAAAGCTGTGCTGCTACTGGCGTGGCTGTACCTGAACTATAGAATTCTGCTGGAGGCTCCTTGCAGTCCTGACAGACATAGCTAAGATGGCACGAGCCTGCAGAAATAGGCTTCAGTTTTAGTTTAGACATGATGCTGTAGTGTTTCAGCATGGTGTCCCTACTCATTCATGTAAGATATAATGCTTGTGAAATGTCATCTGCGGATTGTCCTTTGTGCTGGGAGTGTCAACTGCAGTTTTGCACCAGTTGTGGGGCAACTCTGCAATAGCATTTGCCACTTGCTTTTACTTAAGGCTGAGTAGAAGCTGTCACTGAGCCTTCTACCATAGTCAAGTCCCACTCCATGACCTGCTGATGCAAAAGATCTTTCCGAATTTTAGCCTTGAACATATGTTGATAAAGTAATATAGCTTGTTAGCTAATATGTTAGGCAGTACATCTGTTGAGATGTAATACCTTTATCATAGAATAAAATCGACTTTATTGCAAGGGCAGATGCCCCATCTTCTGGCAGGTTGTGGAATGGCAGCTTCAACTTACTCCAGTAGCATTTAAAATACTGGGATTCACAGATCAGATCAGTCTCTTCCTTTCTTCCCAGACCTTCTTGGGGCTGTCTTCTAGCAAAATACAGAAAAGTGACTAATGACACTTCAATCTCATCAAACACTGATCTTGTCTCAGGCTGTCCTGGAACAAATGGTTCCTTACTCAGAGAAGTATAGATTATTTCTAGAACAAGCTTTTTAGGTCACTTTGCAAATTTTAGTAGTAGGTAACTGTGTAAGACTGCGAAAAACTTCTTTTTAAAAAGAGGTTTGTGTTTTCCTAACAAGTGCAGTTCTTGGACTGCAGTTCCAAAATCATTTAATTATGAAACCTTGGCTTTTAGATTAATAGATTAATATAACATTTTAGAAGAGTTGCTGATGTAATATTGGCTTTTTTTTGTCCTTATGTTAGGTTTTGTAAAAGGTGATTTTCAATGAATCTAACAAAAAGCTCCCCAAATACTTAGGTTATTCCTTGTACATATAGGTACTGTTTTTCTTTCTTTCTTTCTTTCTTTTTTTTTTTTTTTCTGAAAGGTCATAAATTAAATTGATGTAATGCATTTTAACAATGGAAAGTTAAATAGAATATTAAAAAAGTAAGAGCAAGCAATTAAAAAAAACAAAAAACAAAAAACAGACATTAAGAAGTATTTTAACTTCAATAGGTTTGGGCATTGTTCATGACCAGAATCTTTTACTTGTGGTACTAAGGTGAATTCCATGTTTAATTGCATTGTTTGCCTATTTAGTGACAGAAATATTCAAAACTAATACTTAAATACATTTCTTCCAGGTGGTTTTCTATGCATTTGCTATAACTGGCATAATGCTGTTTCAAGGTGCTGTGGTTCCTATGGGAAATACCAGGTAACATTCTAAACATCACTATTCAGATAGTACTCTGATTTTCAAAAGCATCTGCAACTCCATGCCTCTAAGCTGTTTCTGTGTCTTTTTTTTTTTTTTTTTTTTCCTTCTTGCTCTTGAAGCTGGCCTTAATTAATTTTCAATCATACAGCCTTTTTTCATTTGCTACCCTTTCAGTCTTCTTGGTGTGTTGAAATTGCCAGTGTGCTTATCCGTAGCTTTAAATTTTAACCTGCTGTAGCTTTAACGATTTCCCTTGTTTTCTGCGCATATGAGGTGCTTAACTTTAATCATGGGAATCTTGTTTTTTGAGGTATAGTATGTAGAAAGCTGTGCTCATACCAGACCAATTCTCTTGTAGTGTTGTCAATACGACATATAATAATGGCACTCTGCAGTGTGGGACCTATGAACAGCTGGAATATTGGCCGAACAACTTTGATGACTTTGCTGTGAGTCTGATCATAGGTGGAATCCAAACCTCTTTCCCTCTGTGCCTGTCCCTTTCCCTCATTTTCTGAGGCTTTTTAACATGCGATGTAGCAACTCAATTTCTGTTTTACTTGTGTTATTTCAGGCAGCAGTGGTGACCCTCTGGGATGTGATGGTAGTGAACAACTGGCAAGTCTTTCTGGAAGCGTTCTCAAGATACTCAAGTCCGTAAGTAGCTGTAATAATGCCAATATGGAGCCATATAAATCTAGTTTATAAAGTAAATGAACAAGAATTATACACGTAGTACAATTCCTAGAAGCTAGACATGTAGCTAACCTTTCTTCTCTTTCTAAATACCATTTTAGAAGGTATTCGAAGCTGGTTTGGTAGCCGTCTTGCTCCAAAAAAGTGTGAATTGCTTAAGTGAATTTTAAGCAGGTTTGCAACATGCTTTAGGTAGGTGGGTGGCTCTCACTGTAGAGCCAGTCTCACAGAAGAGATGTAAGTGAATCACTGTAAGATATTCTGGGTTGCTTCTGCATTTTCCCTGGAGGTAAATAATGTTTAGTAGACTTAGAACCTAGAGCATATCTTTCATTTGCATCCCATTATGTTTTGGGAATGTTTGAATTAACTGGATGGGTTCTAAGTTAAGCTGTTTCACTGATGTTTGGCTGGTGAAATCTTAATGCAGTAAACCTGGGAAATTTGCTGTTTGACTTCTGTGGAGTCCTGATTTCATGATTTCCATGTCTTGAATCTAGCAGTTTGAATCAAACAGAAGGAAGTGGTTCTTCACCCAGCATGTAGTTAAGGTGTGGAATTCTTCAACAGGCTGTTGTCTGTGATAAATGTTTAATGTGGTCTGGTGAAGACTGGACAAGTTGTGAAAGAAATCCTTTGGGATCTGCAATGAACGGAAGCTACCACTAGCTCAAGAAATCTCTGAACTGCAAATGGTTAGAGATTGGGAGAGCTCTGAGGGGGTAGACTTTTAGATATCTCGTCATGTTCTTGATCTTTTTTCATGTTCTTCCACTTTTGACCACTCAAAGGACACTAGCCTAGATGGATCTTCTTCTTCTACTTTACTTATTGTCTGTTAATCTGATCTGCAGGTGGGCCAAGATCTATTTTGTGGCCTGGTGGTTGATCTCATCTGTCATCTGGGTTAATCTCTTCGTAGCTTTACTTCTAGAGGTAAGAAAGCATGTTTATTTGGTATTGGATCCTGATAGCAGGTTCTGCTCTGTATGGGAAATAGGAGGAACCCAGGAAACTTTCTGGGAAATGCAGGTTGGTTTTGTGTGTTTGCTTAATCTTTTTCCCTATCTCCTTCTCTCAGATGTTGAGGAAACATTTTCTTTTTCCCTGAAAATTGTTTTTTTTTGTTTTTTTTTTTTTTTTTAACTTTGTGACAAATCTAGTTGCATTTCACTGGGCATATACATTTTTTTGTGTCAGCTAACTCACCGTAAAGATGTGTTATATTTAAAAATATTTTAGAAATGCTTCTCTTGTACTTTAATATTGTTAGCATTTTAGCATTTAACTTCAGCTTTAGTTACCCAAGCTGCAAGTATTTTTTGCATTTGTTTTGTCAGCAAATGAAGCTATTTAAGCTTTACATTTCTGTTTTATTTGGTGGTCCTTTGTCTCTTTCCACCTCCCAGTTTGGATTATTACCCAGTTCCACACTGGAAGAGTGGAACTGATTATTTTGAAGAGGTTGTTGTTTAGAGCTTCTTTTAAAATGCCATGGAAATGTAGGTACCTAGCTAATGCCATGATGAACGTGTAGTTTCACTGGTCTCTTGTGTCTCTGTGCTTCTCTTGAAAGTTTAATTGTCTTTTGAGCTTTTTGATGGTGAAGGCAACAAGGGAACATTAATTGTAACGATCTAATCCATGTTAATCATATAAGCCTTGCATAAGTAATGGCAGAAAATGAACATCTTTAGAGGACTTCACCCCATCTTAAAACCAATGAAAATTTCTCTTCTGGAGATGTGGTGGAGTTGTTGTTGCTTTTTGATTGCACAGATAACTAAAATGTGCTGCTTTATGTGGAATGGTAACTAGATCAATTTAGGTGAGATGAGTCTCATGCTAAGCTTCAGTCCTACCCCTGGGCATGTTAGGAAAGACTTTCAGTTCTGACAGGAGGCCAGTCCCATAAAGTTTTCTGTATGCTTGCTTCTGAAGGGCTCTGGACAGAGTTTGTTGTAAGAGCAAAGACAGAGCATACTGGAGCCAGAGGGGATATCACTAGGATGTCACTATTTTTCTCTTTTATTTTTTCTTCCCTAAGCTGTCTGCCTGCACCTAGGTATTGATTCATACAATTAAAAGTGGATTGGGGAGGATGAAAAAAACAGAAGCTGAGTTTTGTGAGTCCTGGACTAAGAATATGTTTATATTGTTTTGTTTTTTTTT